>NW_026460092.1:0-3164 GCF_021730395.1 Mercenaria mercenaria | reverse complement strand
ACCCTGTCATTCATTAAGGGATTTTAATATTACTTGGCACAGTTGTTCCCCAGGATGAGACAACATGTCTAGCCCAAAACCCGGACCCCTGGTCAAGGTCACTTGTTATGTTAGTTTAAACATATTTATTCCACATAAATGTACATATATAAACATGTATAAAATCTGTATGGATAGGATTAGAATGTGGGGAAGTTAGCAGTTACTTGCGGAGAACAGGTTTGTACTGGTACAGAATCCAGGAACACTGGTTAGGTTAACTGCCCGCTGTTACATGACTGAAATACTGTTGAAAAACGGCGTTAAACCCAAAACAAACAAACAAACAAACAAAAAGGATTAGAATGAAAGACAGTGACTTATAGAGTTCTTCATTATGTTATACTGCAGTAGAGAAAATTAGGTGCCTTCCAGTAGGGGACTTTGTATTGCATGGCAAAACTTCATTCACTTGTTTACCTCAGAAATGTTTGAAGTGGAAAGATAGTTAAATACTAGCATAGAATCGTTTTTGGAAGGCAACCTGAAAAGTTGACAGACTGTTAAAACAGAACTGAAATTTAATGATGTTAAAGAATACTGTGAAAATACAAAATGGTGTATAAAATGCATAAAATTGTCCAGAACTAGAAAAAACAAAATAACTACGAAGTGAATGAGATTGTTACGGTATGAAATACTATAGTGTATAACTAGAATCATTATGCTGCATGTTTCTAGGTGCTGGAGTTGACAGGTTACAAACTCACTCATGGTGCTGACTTCAAGATATTTTCTGTCCTTGCTGCTCTGTCACAGAGAATATCTGCTCTAGAGTAAGTATACTGCACTACATTCATTAACCTTGAGCCTGCTGGCGGCGAGTTATTCTGCCTTTGCGACCAGTGCAGACCAAGATTAGCCTGCACATCCGTGCAGGCTAATCATGGTCTGCACCAGGGCTCCGGAAATTTTGATAACTCAATCGGTCCGACACGAAAATCCTGACATCGGCGCTACCCCACCCACCGCATTCCCAATATTACATATTTTGTAAAACGTGATAGTGAAAAGAAATAAGCATGTCATGCATTAAAACTGAGTTACCAGTCACCGCGCGTTACCATACAATGAAGACAGTTATTCAGTGTTATGTGTGATCGTTACTTTGTTTAAATTTCGATGTTTTTCCAAGATAATGCGACGCATTGACACCGTGTGCGTAACTAGTCTAAAAGCCAACGCACGTGACTTCAATACCGTATACACGGCAGATACTTTGTGATGTTTCCTCATTCTTTGACGGAATTCTATAAAATACAATGCGTCAAAGTGAGTTACACGACACATATTCTCTGCTAAACAGCCTCAGTATTTAAAGAATACTCTGCCGCGGACCGAATGTGTACGTTATTTGAACGCTGAGATCGAATTTCCCTCATGTATAGTACCAAAACGTCACGCAGGTTGGCCACGGATATTTCATTTCACTTACGTTGTACTTCAATAAGCAACTACATTTTATAAAGTTATATGTTCTCTTCTGATGTAAACAAAATTTCATTTTGAAACGTTTTTTAAAAGACCGATTTGATAAACAGTGCCACTCCGGTTTTCTTTATCATTCGTGGTTGCCCGTCCATTTTTTACTTTTTTGTACAGTCGGGTTGCAAAGACGATTTTCTGCATTTGTTTCAACTGGAGCCCCAACAAATGAATCATGTAATTATTTCAAATCAAGTAATTATAAAAATTATTTTTATCGGTTTTCCGTATGATGTCTCATTAAATCAAAGACCTATAATGTACAATTATAGCTCTTTGATTAAATGCAGCGACCATTTGTTTGTTACCGTGATCAAACATAGCCTTTTGAAATAAACCATCCGTCGGATTCTAAATAAAAGAAGTTTATCCCCGTCGAAATGATTTGGATCCAGTTAGAAACGTTAGGAAACCAGTCAAAAATGTTTAATACACCGCAGTCGGCTGTCTGCAAACATTAAAGGATGTGCCGCGCGAGCACTGATTGCGTCACGCGCTAATTACTGACCGATTATCAAAGTGACAATCAGACCGATTGACACGTTTATTGATTATCTGAAGGTGCGACCAACAATTTCTTACTTGGCAGGTGATCGTGTATTGAGATATAAGACCGAAATTTATACTTTTCTCCATTTTTACGGGACGGATTTTTTGCGTTTTTTCACTTCACGAATCGGTCTGAAAAGTCAAAAATCGGTCCAAAACCGACAAACCGGCAAATTTCCGAAGCCCTGGTCTGCACTGTTCGCTATTCAGTCAGTAAATTTTCAGTGAACACCCCTTTGAATAATAAATGGTATTGCCCAAATTGAATGATGGACCAGTTCATTTTAGAAATTTAGCAGGGTGAAGGTTAATATTCATAAACCCATTAATGAATAGTTCCTTGTTTCAGATGAGTCTTTCAGTAAGTAGTGGGAGGTATATAATGTAAGGCCATTGTAACAGAAACTTGATTTGAGATGACTTGTGTTCAGCTTGCAAATATTTTACAAGGCATTGTGCATCATGTTATCCAGACTTGGAAAATATCAATTTGAGTTCAATACAACATAGCACAGCAAACTACTGTTAAGATAATATCAGACTTTATTACAAAATTTGAGTATGTAATAGATTTGAAGCTTGAAATGAAATAAAACTTGGTGTAATGATAGATGTTAAGATATATTTAAATTTAAACCAAAACTTTAAAATCAGTATTTGTTGTCAACTTTACATCCCCTTTATTTGATATTTGGTTACTCATTTAATTTTTTGTGTAGACAAATACTGACATACCTCCTTGTGCTGAATGTTTATAATCTTGTTTTCCAGTAAATGGATGAAGAATTTGATTGGACAGATGGATTTTAAAGCTCTTGAAATGAAAATGTTTAAGTGCAAAGTAAGTATAAAAGACATACATCTCTAACATGTCATTTTTATAAAGCTTGGTATCTCCAGACAGTCCCTGGGTTAGCTCTAGTCAGAGATAAGTAGAAACAGGGTCATTAATAAATTCGCATTGTATTTACTAAAAAGAACTGTTCTTTTCTTGTTTCATATCTACAGCTATTTTTTAACATTTTATATATATATACTGATATTTCAGTTATTTAATGGTGTAATGGTTGCATGTTAATGTAACCAGGAGT
>NW_026460091.1:0-73533 GCF_021730395.1 Mercenaria mercenaria | reverse complement strand
AATAACTGGAGAACCGTTTGACCTAGAACCTTCAAACTTTATAGAATGGCAGGGCTTATGGAGTAGACCCTTATTGTTTTTGGGGTCACTGCATCAAAGGTCAAGGTCACAGGGGCCTGAACATGGAAAACCATTTCTGATAAATAACTTGAGAACCACTTGACCCAGAATGTTGAAACTTAGAATGATTGGACATGCAGAGTAGATGATTCCTTTTGATTTTGGGGTCACTACATCAAAGGTCAAGGTGACTCACAGGGACCAGAACATGGAAATCCATTTCCAGTCAGTAACTTGAGAACCATTTGACCTTGAACCTTTAAACTTTATAGGGTGATAGGACTTACAAAGTAGACCACAATTGTTTTGGGGTCACTTCATCAAAGGTCAAATTCACAGAGGCCATCCATCCGTCACACTTCATTTTCAATCAATTACTGGACAACCATTTGACCTAGAACCTTCAAACTTCAGTGGATGATAGGGCTGATGGAGTAGATGACCCTGATTACTTTTAGGATTACTAGATCAAAGTTCAAGGTCACAGGGACCTGAACATGGAAATCTGTTTCTGATCAGTAACTTGAGAACCACTTGACCCAAAATGTTGAAACTTTATAGGATGATTGGACATGTAGGGTAGATGACCCCTATTGGTTTTGTGGGTCACTTGATCAAAGGTCAAGTCACAGGGACAACAACATGGAAAACGGTTTATGATCAATAACTTCAGAACCATTTGACCCAGAACCTTTAAACTTCATAGGATGATAGGATTTACAGAATAGATTACTCTTATTGTTTTTGGGGTCACTTGAGCAAAGGTCAAGGTCACAGGGGCCTGAACATGGAAAACTCTTTCCCATCAATACCTTGAGAACTACTTGACCCAGAATATTGAAACTCCATAGGATGATTTGACATGCAGAGTAGATGACCCCTTATTATTTTGGGGTCATTCAAGCAAAGGTCAAGGTGACAGGGGCCAGAACATGCTGTTTCCAATCCATTACTTGAGAACTAATAGGCCCAGAATGTTGAAACTTCATGGGAAGATTGGACATGCTAAGTAAATGATCCCTATTGCAGCCAACATATCGTTGTCTCTTTGACACTCGCTCCTGTCCCCGATTGACTTCTTGCCTATTACTAATATGCATTGGGGGAGACATGTGCTTATCTACAGAAGCACCTTCTAGTTGGTATGTAACATCGTGTAATAGTCCTTTGCCAAGATTGTTCAAATTATCTCCTGGGTTAAAACTTGCCCCACCCAGGAGGTTGGGGAGCACATGGTTTAAGCATGCAACTAAACTCAGGTTAGCGATATAGGGCCATCATGGCCCTCTTGTTCCATGGGTTATTTGCAACTTATACTTTTTTCTTTGTGCTAAAGTTTAGCTTTTGTGATTGTCTTGTGTACATGTACATCATCATTTGTCGTTTTTTGATATCAAAAGTTTGACTGTTAACTGACCAAATGTCCCTAATTATGTCTCCCACACCACTGTTTGGTGGGAGACATATTAATTTACTCCAGTATGTCGGTCCGTCTGTCACAAATCTTATCCGCACTCTAAGTCGAACATTTCTCATCTGATCTCCACCAAACTTGAACAAAATGTGTTTGCCAACAAGTCCTTGGCCAGGTTCAATAACTAGCCAAATCGGCCCAGGCACTTCAGAATTATGGTTTTTGATAATTCTGATTGGATTGTATCAAAGCACTGAAAGTCTTGATTGGGTTGCTTTTTATGTATAATCAAAGCACTGAAAGTTTGATTGGGAATTAAGAATATATAGGGAGTAGGATTTACACTTGATTATTCCTCATTGGATCTTATACAACCATGGAGATGATTGGGTAGTTGTGGGAGACATGCACTTTTCTGAAAAGCAGCTCTAGTTTGGTCAGTCTTATTGTAACTTGATCAGAACTTTTGTCTCAATAAAATCTCGAACGACTGATACTGGATAACCTTAGGTAAAAAACTCGGTCACTTAGTAAAATGCTAAAAAAACTGTTTCCATATATTCCTATGTAAAGTGCTCATCATGGGTGAATATTATACACAGATTTAGATGATTTTCCAACTTCAAAGTATGTTATGGTTATGGTTGTTGGTAAAGGGGAAATTGCTCTTGCTAAACTGGAACTAAGATTGCCATTTCGTTGCATAATAGAAGAGTGGTTTATTTTTTTAAACGATTGTAATTTTATGTAAATTTAATGTTCATTTATTGGCTTTTGGTCTTTTACAAATTGAAACAAACCTTCTGTTCTTGGTGTCATTTGAGCAGCTCGTGTCTTCTGGAATGTCTGTTTTTCACCATACAAGTAAAATTGAAATGAAACTTTTTCTACATCTGGCAAAGGTAGCTTAACTTGCTGATAGATAGTGGCTTTAAATACCATCTTGAGACCACATTTTCTGCCTGAAAATTTAATCATTGACCTCCATATATCTAGGCACATGTCTTCATTATGGTGTAGGGTTCCCAAAGTCTTACTAAATCATCTTATTGAGTAAATCCTATGTATTGAAGATTAATGGCAGCTAGAGACAGATTTCACACGGTATCTTAGGTATGGTTATAATTAAAATAATCTCCAGTTTTGTACTTAATGTATCATTGTTTCACAGAGTCCAGGGCAGTATTTCTAGCATCCTATGCTGAAGGAGTTCAAGTTTGAGCCTGTCTCACAGATGCTTGAAGTTCTGGAAGGTACCACTGTTGAAGTCAGCATTAGCGGAGTCAGGATTGCATACAGGTTAGTCTATGAATAAAAATTTTAACACATCAGTGAAATAGCCAATAATGATACAAAATAATAAAAATATATATATATAGCTTACCTTATTGATTTTAGGAAGCAGAGATACAATGGTGTATTCTGAAATGTCTTAGCTTGATGGTACAGCTATTTTTCTGGGGAAAATCTATAAAGAGAATAGTTTATTGTGTTTTGTTTGTATTTATACACCTAGATATTTGTATCTCAGGGCTATATTGCACTCTACACAGCTTTCCAGAGGTTAATCTCAAAAAACAAAAAAAAACTTTTTTAAAAATGGAGTTTTAAGTAACTTCTTATAAATGTTCACTATCATAATACATTAAAAATCAAGTATGACCCAGAATGTTTGGTTCAAGGTCAAGGTCAAGGTCAAAGGTTGAACAGCTTTATGTATGCTTTATATCTTCTCAACTACTGAAAGGATAGTTGTTAAACTGGCAGCAGTTGTTCGCCTCATCATGACTACATGCAGAGAGCTTGACCAGGTCACTGGGTCAGTGTCAAGGTCACATTTGAAGGCTTATGTTAGATTGCTTTATTTTGTTATTTCACCACATCTTCTAAACTAATGGAAGGATTTTCTTTTAATTTTACGTTTTATCAAACAAATTTCTCCCTCCATGCCAACAGTGTAAATAGGGGGTCATCTCATCCACACGAATATTAATTATTTAAGGACCAGAATTATGAATCATAAGAATAATAATAAGCTCAAGTTCTGAAAGACACTTAATTTTAATTTCTCAAACACTGACAAATATTTCATTTACAAATTGGTGATTCAATATCACTTCAATTTATGGAAATTTATCAATGTAACAAGTTTGGATAATTTGTGGCCGCATCTTTCTGTCAGAATGTAAGCCTGAATTTTGTCACTTGAAATGACAGGAAAGACAATGTAATGAAAATTCTAACAACCGAGGACCAATTATGCCTTAACATTTTAATAAACTTGGCAGATTTTCTGCAGCACTATATATATATATCTATCCTGACAATAGCTATATTTCTGCCGTGCACTATACCTCCGCAATCTTTGTCATGTACAATATACGTACCATAATTTTACACCCATTTCTGCCATACAATATGGACTAGCAATACAAAACAAGTACTAATACTACAATAATTAAGCAATATTTCTGCCATACAATATGGGATAGCAATACAACAGAAGTACAAATAGACACTGATTGAGCAATAACTCTGCCTTGCAAAATACGGACTAGCAATATTTCAGCCGTGTACAATACACGTAACAATAAATAAGCAATATTTCTGCCTTGCAAAATATGGACTAGCAATATTTCTGCCGTGTACAATACACGTACAATAAATTAGCAATATTTCTGCCTTGCAAAATATGGACTAGCAATATTTCTGCCGTGAACAATACACGTACAATAAATTAGCAATATTTCTGCCATGCACAATACTGACTAGCAATGTTTCTGCCGTGTACAATACACATAAATAATTTAGCAATATTTCAGCTTTGGACAATACGGACTAGCAATGTTTCTGTCATGTACAATACACGTAAATAAATTAGCAATATTTCTGCCGAGTACAATACACGTAAATAATTTAGCAATATTTCAGCTGTGCACAATATGCACTAGCAATATTTCTGCCGTGTACAATACATGTACAATAATTTAACAATATTTCTGCCATACAATATGCGATAGGTATTTCAACAACAACACATATTATGTATAGTTTTTTTTTTTATCTCACCAACGTTTCGACTAACGCCTTCATCAGGATAATTCACATACAAATATAAACAACGGACGTGACGTAAAACTGATAACGTAACGTCAAATGGCAGGAAAACGTTAATCAAAATATCAAAATGCAAATACACATATATCTATAAGGTACTATCCCGGATATGAAAATACCAAAAATTTCCTATAGTAAGATTATATAGAAAAATTTATTTGCCATCCAATATGACACAGACACTAGCATTTTTTTCTGCGAACACTATATCAATAGTCGGTCCTATCGAAAGAAAATTTATAATGCCAAAGAGACACATAGGGGATAGTAATATTAGCAACGGCTTGTGGGCAAAACCCAGTGCTCACAGAAAAAACTAAATTTTGAAATGTACTCCAGCAAATTCACCAGGTCAATGAGTATTCCCCTAAGTAAGACCAACAACCTGGCAAAGTAATTGCTAGAATATGTACTTAAAGGCACTCGCTACAGTTTTTCCGGACGGGTCGATATTTACACCAACACCGTGCCAATTTGTAATCGATGTAGCTCACTGCAGATTTGGTGCAGTCTTCTGCGCATGCCCGGAAGTGATTATCTAATGTTGTGTACGGCAAAAATTCGCAAATTATTGTATGTTCGCATGCATTTAATGTACAAAATGTATAATATACTGACTAAAGGTTAGGATAAGTATCACCATGGTTACAAAATACATACATTTAAAGTACTTTTAGTTCAAATTGCTTCAATCCGACATATACTGGAGTCTGTTATTTATACCAGCGCTCAAACTCTGCACTGAGTCACAGCTGTTTCTAATCCCGTACCGTACCCTTACCGTACATTCGTAAACTATAAGTTTTGTTAAAAAAAAAGGCGGAAACTTTCATCGTTCTATGCCATCAAAATGCTTCAGAAACACCTTAAAATCCGCTTATTAAGAAATCTGCCGTTTGATAATTTTATATATATATTTCTAAGTCATTTGCTCAAACACTGAAAAGTATTCCGTACCAACCTGCGTTGTATAAATGACCGCCCCACCCCACCTCGTTGTAATTTGATTTAAGCGAAATCTAATATGGTGACCTATCAATTTTCTTTTTGTTTTAGATTAGGTAGACATAACCAAAGTTATGTGCAGAGTTTGATTAAATTCTATTATGTGAAACTCGATAAAATAGCGGAAGTACCAACTTAAAACTGACAAAAATATGCAAAAATAGCCCTTGGGGCTGCTGAACAAGTATTCCTTTCTTTACAAAATCATGTTCTTTTGATTTCTCAGAGCATGTTTCAAATAGATACATTGTTTTCCGTTATAAAAATGCTTAGATAATCAAATTTATGCTGATTATTGTACTTTACTGAAATATATTTTAGGATTACAGAGATTTTGAAAAAATGTTTAAGATAGCACCATATCTAGGGGCAAATTAAATTGAAACAAAGCTGGTGACCTAGTATTTTTATTTCATTTTTCAATACATCATAACATGATCTTTTAATACAAAACATTTCATCAAAATCTATTATTGAGAAAAAAATTACGAAACTGTAGCGAGCGTCTTTAACAAAAAATAAGAATACCATTTTTCCATGATACCCTGCGAAATTGATCCCCAGCTGTCAGAATTTTCTGCCACAATAAAATTACTTTATAAATTTATCCCCCAAAATTTAAAGCCAGGATAATAGTATATCTTTCAAGGCACTCAAAAATTACTCAATCCAAACCATGGATATCTAATTAACATCTGCATTAAAAATTCCAGGGATAGTAGTACTGATCTCAATGAACAAAATAGTTCCCTTAGACCAAATGGACCCTTTATCAAATATATATATATTTGTTTATTATTGTCTCATCCATTTACATACATTACATAAAACAATACATAAAACATTACATAAAATTGACTAACAAGACATGTAAATGGCCGTTCTAACATAGAACTACAAGAGACATATCACAGAAATTTTTAACTTATCACATTTGTCATTTCATCACTTAACCAAAAGCACATACTCTATCACAACTGGGAGCATTCCACTGTGGAGCAAGGGAGACAATCATAAACCTTTAGATCATGATCCTCATCCCCACTCCAGAGGAAAGCACCACACTACCAAGAGACTCTATTTAGTTGTGATTTAGCCTGTGCTTAAGATCAAGCATCAATGAACTTTCACCGTGCTATTTACATTTATACAATTAAAAGTTAAAATATCTTTGCTAATCATAGTCTAAAATCTGCCATTAAAGTAGAAGATATTAAGATACTGAAAATTGTATTAGGGTACTAATGCACTTCAAAATAAGAAATGGAGCTAAAATAATGAATCTACATATGATCAGATCATCTGTAGTTGGATTAGCAAAAATATTTTACATGTATACACATAGATAATTGTACCCTTACAACGCGACAGAAGGCCATCACAACAGCCGTACGCACAATCTCCCATCAGTCAACGAGGGGATACAATCAGTTTATGTTACAGCCACTCATCGACCAACACAAGACGATGCACAAAACCACGTAAAGCCCCCGCCCGCGTCGCAACACCACAATTATCAGTGATACTGTGTATAAGAATTCTTCATTTTAAAACAGTAATAATGTTGCAACTACTATATATCTATATAATCAACTATTATTTTTACTATATAGTTGATTATTTCTGAGTCTTAAAATGTTATAACAGGTTTTTGCTAAAATCCTTATCATATCTGGGTAGGTGAATATAAACTGTAACTTATCAGTATCACATAAAGTATGAAAACTAGCACTGACAGAGTTAGCTTTTTCAAATAGCAATTGCCTATCTAGCACATACATTGGACATTCAAGTAAAACATGCATTTCTGTTTCAACCTTGTCCACACAAAATGGGCATTTTCTTTCAATTACAGGCAAATTTTCATAGCGCCCAATTTCTATCCGAAGTGGTGCCACACCACACCGGAATTTAGCAAACGCAGACCTATGCCCAAATGACATGTTTAATTTACAATATTGTTCGACAGTATATGTAGACTTAAAGAGCTTATATGTTCTTAGCTTATTGCCACCTGTACCATTTACAGCTGTCACTCTTTCTAAATCAGTCTTCCAATTTTGGACATGATTTTGCACCAACACATCAGATACATCTTTAAGAAACTGTTTGCAAGAAAATGGTAAATGATTGACATCCCGATTTATCTGAGTCAAGGTATCAGACCAAACAGTAAAACAATCTAAGCGCTAGCTTAGCCTATTCATAACCATTAGTTTATCTGGTTTCTCCTTATGTTTGAAATTTCAAACTAATAACAAGAAGTCAAAATTTCATTTCTGTAGCATTAACCACACAAATCTTCAATATACAGGTAAAATGCTTAAATGGCCGGATGTAAGTTTCATTATAGTTGCAATCCAGAATTGAGTTTCTCAAATCTGTGTAGCAACAAATATCGCCAATTTGTTATATAAACTATTAAAGTTTAACCTTTTATACATCAAATATTTCTTTGGATTGACAAATCAAATATTATCACAAAACTAAAAGAACATGTACTTAAATAGAATATCAAAATTGACATCTGCTTATTGATCATTAATTTTATCGCAGTACATTGTATAATAATGGGCCATTTATTTCATGTTATTCGAAATAAAATAAGAACATGTAACATTCATTGTTTTATTTACCTCATTACTATATTTTACATATTTAAAGAGCATATAATGTAATACATGCATAAGAAATTTATGATGAACCAATATAATGACTTAAAAATTTAGTTTTGAAGGAACATTTGCTAAAAGTAAATGCATCAATAGATATGAGAGAAACTTTACATTTCCAAAGTAAATGCATCAACAGATATGTGTGAGAGAAACTTGAAAGATTAAGTTGGCATGTTTTGGCCGCTCTAAAAATCTTCGAGCGAGAGGAGACCAGGCGTAAACATGAAACAATACACGATACGATAATCCTGAAAAACCTGCAAATGGTATATAGTAGCCTACAAGGACCACACCCGAATGCATGACCGTAGACCTCAGCTTACTCCGGCTTCGTACCAAAGTGGTACCTCGAAATAAGTCAAGAGCTACTACCAAACATCTAGTGCTTATAAGTATGCTTTCAAACAAAAAAGAAGGATCCAAAATTATCCACCAAAAACGGCACCTATTAAATATTTGTGACACAGCTCATGGCTACCACCGGTACCGACCAGACTGTTTGGGCTTATCATACGATCACCAAGGGATGTTTTACAGACACCACTTCACAAAACGTAATGCAACATAGGCCTCACTAATAACCTAGTGATGCCAACAGACACTTCACTTGTGCAAGACGCAAAAAGAACTACAGATAGCCAGTACTATAGTGATGCACTACGGACACTTCACTTTGCTAAAAACGCAATGCAATATCGGACTCGCAAATACAATAGTGGTGCACTACAGGCACTTCACAAGAAAGCAACGCAATCTAGGACTCGCCAGTACTATAAGGACGAGACCTAGTGACCCGAAGCAACACGGGTCAACCAACCTTAAATAGCAATGTGCATCTTTCAAAATTAACAACCCTTTGTGTCGTGAGCAAGCTGTACTGGTTAAGGAATCCTAACAGCACTGATAGGCCCCTATATACGCATCCTACATATGCACAACTAAGCTGACTATGTCCATTACTGACAGACGACAATGCCAAATCCACTGAACAGTTACGAAACAAATGTCTGGAGCTAAATGCCTCTATTTATCTATAGTTCGACATTCACTGTATAAATTACTTCGTGACCATGAAAAAGAACCAACCCGATTAGATTTATCACCCTCGTTAACCAGATGCCTCGCCTGATCTCCTCAACTTTACCTGAGCGACAATCCTAATAATTAAAATAAAACAATTGCTGATTCATAGAAGTGACAAAGAATTATTATCAGTGAGCTTTAACGTATCAATGAAACTTAGACATAAACGAAATAATAAAGAAAATGTAATGCACAAGTTTATATCATTTCTTTTCCTCAATTTTTCTTAGGAATAAAAACGTCCTAGAGTAATCATCTAACTTCCGATATCCTCACAAAGTTCGAAACAAACTTATTAAACAAACACTGATATACAAGTCAAAAACAAAAATTCACTTATTTTCTCTAGTTCAGTTCCATGTCCGGGATTTATCTCGATGTGTAATTTCCAAGCGTCGCCATGTAACATTTACAGTACCTGAAAGTTCCTTACACTTAGTTTCTGTGTAACCAAATGTTCTAACGTAACTTCCTTGGATGTGTTTGTAATTGGATATCGGAGACGTCATAACGTTGCACGACCAGCTCACTGACAATTTCAACAAACGTCATAATATGAACGATCCTGAAAGGATAATACTAAAAGCAGCAAAACTGATACAAAATAACCCATGTTGCATGTTATACCAAGAAAAAACACTAAATGTTTAGGCGTTTCTCTCTTTCTTCTAACCAAGTATATAAAACAAAATTAATGCGTAGCAATTATAGGGGTGTGGCGGGAGGGTAAGTTAAACTTTACTGAACGACGTGTAGAAATACAGTGAAGATTTTGCACGGGATTTTTGCTTTTATATCGAACAGCAAGCCATGTTCTCGGCTCACTACACATACACAACAGTTCTGCATTGACGAGAACCAGTTTAACTCGGGGATAAAAGCAAATTAATCCCGATTCCTTAGCAACGGAAAAACCTTATTTCTCAACAAATAAATAAAATTATTTTAAGGAAATAATTTATATTATTTTCAGTTACAGAGAAATTATATGTATGATTATGCCTCAACTGCACACATCTTCTCATTATTTTCACACTGAAACCTTTTTAACCAGGTTTTCAACGAAAACCTGAGTTATTAGATTGGGGTAGATGTCGGTCGGGCGGGCGGGCGGCGGCGGCGTCAAGCTGGAGTTTCCGGTCAATAACTTTTGTTTCGGTACAGATATTTGAATAAAACTTGGTATGTATGTAGCTAATATCAAGACAAAGGCTGGGATTGATTTTGGGGTTTCTGGGGTCAAGGTCAAGGTCACTGTTACTTAAAATAGAAAAAGGGTTTCCGGTCAATAACTTTTGTTTCGGTAAAGATATTTGAATAAAACTTGGTATGTATGTAGCTAATATCAAGACAAAGGCTGGGATTGATTTTGGGGTTTCTGGGGTCAAGGTCAAGGTCACTGTTACTTAAAATAGAAAAAGGGTTTCCGGTCAATAACTTAACTTAGGAATGAGCTATCATGATGAAACTTGGTGTATAGAAAACTTATATAAAGTTGTAGCTTGGGATTGATTTTGGGTTTCTGGGATCAAGGTCAAGGTCATTGTTACTAAAAATAGGGTTAGGGTTAGGTTAGGGTTAGGGTTAGCATATCTTCTACATGCATGGAGGGATTTTGATGAAAGTTGGCACAATTGTTCACCATCATGAGACGGAGTGTCATGCGCAAGAACCAGGTCCCTAGGTCTAAGGTCAAGGTCACAGAGGTCAAAGGATACAAGAATGAAAACTTTGTCCGGAGCATATCTTCTTCATGCATAGAGGGATTTTGATGTAACTTGGCACAATTATACACCATCATGAGACGAAGTGTCTTGCGCAGTTCCCTTCTTTAGAATTACTTCCCTTTGTTGTTACTATAAATAGCTTATATTGTAACTTTTTCATTACTAGACGTAGGGAAAAATCGAGACCACTTTTCTGTAGTACAACATGCATGTTACATCCAATTTTGAGGTGTATTTTGACCAATCTCTACCTGGTAAGGATTTCTGTGTGGACTTACAATTTTTTTTTTTTTGTATTTTTTTTTTTTTTTTTTTTTTTTAAGATTAACTTCCCTTAGTTGTTACTATAAATAACTTATATTGTAACTTTTTTATAATTGACCGTAGGGAAAAACCAAGACCACTTTTCTGTGGTACAACATAGTTGTTACTTTCTAATTTTAGGTGTATTTTAAGGTATCTCTACCTGGTAAGGAGTTTTTTTGTGGACTTAGAAAAACAAAAGAATTACAATGATTACTAAACAACCACAAAATTAAAATTACATCTGCAAATACAGGTGCTAGAGTAAAGAAATTTGCTGTGACGGGCGTATATTGTGACATTCTGGCACTCTTGTTTATTCTTATGAAAAGTGTTGAAAACCTGGTTTCGTGGCATTGCCGCGTTTCTTGTTAAATGTTTGATGGCACTAGTAGATAATAATGATTTCATTTTCACATTTTTACATTGTGGTCATTTATGTATCTGCACTTAAAAATGTAACATCTACATACTGAATAAATCTGTTAAGCAACATAAACATGCATAGCCTACAGTATGACATAAAATCTACATTTGTTTAGATCAGTGTTAATCTGTATACTGTAAATTTGTACATGTATACAGTGCAGAATGGTGATAATTGTTTGTTTTCAAATTCACTCTCGCTTTTCAAAGCAATAAAATGTTACGGTGACACTCGCAATTAGCGCGACCAGAAAAACTGGCGATCTACACCAAAGGTGTTATACAAAAATGCAACTTAATTTAAAAATAGATGACTTTTGCATTAATGTTCAAACAGGTTTAATTATTCTATTCAAAACTTTCAGCAGCTTTTTGTTAGGAATGCAGTTGCTGTCATATTTACACAATAAATTAAAATATGTATTTCTCTGTGTTCTATTGCATTGTAATTACGATATTTTCAATACGATAAATGTTACTTTTTATTAGGAAAGCCTTTCATTTCAGTCTAATATTAGCGCTAGACATGAATTAGCGCATGCCCGATCCCGCTAATAGCGCGAAAATTAGTACTCCGCTAATATTAATACACTTACAGTATTATAATTACAAATAGTCCAATATTTGAATACAACAAGTCAGTTGTATATGATGAGATTCATATTTATTACATACTTGTTTCTAGTCCCCATTAAGTTACAATGGTACCGGAAACGTCAATATTTTTTCATACACTGACGTCTGAATTTCATATCGGGTGCGTGACGTAATTAAATGTGAGTTATTGCATTAATTCTTTTATCTAGTTCAGTATTGTCAACCTCATTCAGGCTATCAAACAAATTCATGATATTTGCATTACATTTATATAAGTATATACGTATGTAAAAAAAGGTTATTTTCTTTGCATTGGGAGATATGCATTCATTCTTTAGTGGAAGAATAGCGCTCCAAGTCGCGCAATATTTCCGCTGCAGAACTTGTGCATATTCCCAGATACAAAGCTAATAACCTATAATTATAGATAAACCAGCAACATTGTAAAAAATAGCAAATTTAAGCCTTGCAAAAATTTCTGATTTTACCGTATATAAAAGAGATGTGTATACATGTATTCGAATACATAGAAAATACTTAAATGAATACCTGTCTGCTTTAAATTGTACTATAAATTGATAGTGTGGCTGGTAACACATGAATGAAATGATTTTAAACAGCAAAATAGGGTTTTAATGTGCTTTATAAATACATATATCTAAAGTCGGTAAACTGTCCTCTGTGGTTAAGCGGTAAAAGTTGCTGACTTTGAATAACTTGCCTTTTGCCTCAGTGGGTCTGAAACCTCTCTTGGGATGTAAAATTTTGAGATGTGAGGTAATTATGCAACTTGTTTAAAGAAGGATGGAGGTTCATCCAGGGTGCCCGACTCTGCATGAAATACTGCCACAGATGTGGCACCTAGCGTCTTTCTGGAAAATCACCATATGACCTAAATTTGCATCAGCTTAATAAAAAGAAAGTTAAAAAATTTTGAACCCGAGATGCATACTGAAATATAAAACAAAACATCAACACTAAATCATGGAAGTATGGAAGTTCAGCCTCTCTATGAAATAACTTTCACTGTTTTACTTTTCACTGTAAGGAAAGTTAATTCTTTTGTGAAATATTTGTATTTTCCTTTTAACCATGAATTGCTATTTTGAAACATTTTTTGCACCGTAAAAAAAATCCTGTTTTATTTTGTGACATATTTTGCCTATCTTGCAGATTGAAGTATTCATTCCCTGTGTAACAGTTTGCTTTTCTGGGTAACATGTTACAATTAATTTTAAATAGTTTGCTCAGCCTCTAAATGTTGTTGTTTTTTTAGTCCCCTACTGGTTGAAAACCAGTTTCGGGGACTATAGGAATGCACTTGTCCGTCCGTCCGCAATTTCGTGTCCGGTCCATAACTCTGTCATCCATGAAGGGATTTTAATATTACTTGGCACAAATGTTCCCCATGATGAGACGATGTGTCATGCGCAAAACCCGGACCCCTAGCTCAAAGGTCAAGGTCACAATTGGAGGTCAAAGGTCAACAGGGCTTTTTTCCTGTCCGGTCCACAACTCTCCCATCCTTGAAGGGATTTTAGTATTACTTGGCACAAATGTTCCCCATGATGAGATGATGTGTCATGCACAAATCCCGGACCCCTAGCTCAAAGGTCAAGGTCACAATTGGAGGTCAAAGGTCAACAGGGCTTTTTTCTTGTCCGGTCCATAACTCTCCCATCCATGAAGAGATTTTAATATTACTTGGCACAAATGTTCCCCATGAGGAGACGACGTGTCATGCGCAAAACCTGGACCCCTAGCTTAAAGGTCAAGGTCACAATTGGAGGTCAAAGGTCAACAAGGCTTTTTTCCTGTCCGGTCCATAACTCTCCCATCTATGAAGGGATTTTAATATTACTTGGCACAAATGTACCTCATAATAAGACGATGTGTCATGCACAACTTTCAAACCCCTAGCTCAAAGGTCAAGGTCACACTTAGCAGTCAAATGTTAACATAGCATGAACAGGGTCTGTTTCGTGTCCGGTCCATAACTCTGACATTCATTAAGAAATTTTAATATCACTTAGCACAAGTGTTCCCCATGATGAGACGACGTGTCATGCACAAATCCCAGACCCCTAGCTCAAAGGTCAAGGTCACAGTTGGGGGTCAAAGGTCAACAGAGTTTTTTTCCTGTCCCATCCATAACTCTGCCATCCATGAAGGGATTTTAATATGACTTGGCACAAATGTTCCCCATGATGAGACAACCTGTCATGCGCAAAGCCCAGACCCTTAGCTCAAAGGTCAAGGTCACAATTGGAGGTCAAAGGTCAATAAGGTTTTTTCCCTGTCCGATCCAGAACTCTGTCATCTATCAAGGGATTACAATATTACTTGGCATAAATGTTTCCCATGATGAGACGACGTGTCATGCGCAACACCCAGTACCCTAGCTTAAAGGTCAAGGTCACACTTTGAGATCAAAGGTCAAGAGGATTTTTTTCCTGTCCGGTCTATAACTTTGTCATGCAAAGCAGGATTTAGATATCAGTTGGCACAAATATTCCCCTGGATGAGACAACATGTCATGCGCAAGAACCAGGTCCCTAGGTCTAAGGTCAAGGTCATATTTAGAGGTCAAAGGTCAAATTCAAGAATGACTTTGTACGGAACATTTCTTCTTCATGCATGGAGGGATTTTGATGTAACTTGGACCAAATGTTCACCACCATGAGGCACCCTTGTTTTTAGAATTACGTCCCTTTGTTTTTACTATAAATAGATTTTATTGTAACTTTTTTATTACTGGCGGTAGAGAAAAATCGAGACCACTTTTCTGTGGTACAGCGTGCATGTTACATCCAATTTTTAGGTGTATTTTGACCTATCTCTACCTGGTTAAGAGTTTCTTGTGGACTTATATTATATAGATTTTTTTTTTTTTTTTTTTTTTTTTTTTTTTTAAAGATTAATTTCCCTTTGTTGTTACTATAAATAACTTACATGATAACATTTTTATAATCAGCCAAAAAAATTCAATATGAAAACAACTGTAGGTTTTTATATATATAAATTTTAATCCAAGTGTTTTGTTATAACATATTGTATATATAGTACAATATTGTTTAT
This sequence comes from Mercenaria mercenaria, assembly GCF_021730395.1. Taxonomy (NCBI): domain Eukaryota; kingdom Metazoa; phylum Mollusca; class Bivalvia; order Venerida; family Veneridae; genus Mercenaria; species Mercenaria mercenaria. The sequence continues at coordinate 58,048 of NW_026460091.1, read as the reverse complement.
ACATCATTGACAGATATCCGTTCATTATGTTATACTGCAGTAGAGAAAATTAGGTGCCTTCCAGTAGGGGACTTTGTATTGCATGGCAATACTTCATTCACTTGTTTGCAGTGTAACTGACACCAAAAATTGGGGTTGGGAGGGGAGGGGGGGAATTTAGAGTTGTCCTTGTCCATCAGTCCATCCGTCTGTCAGATTTTGTGTTATTCATATCTCAAAATTATTTGACCCAGAGTCATCAAACCTCACAGGATTGTTATTCAGCATGGGAAGTTGTGCTCCAGGGTTTTTAGCTCACCTGTCACATAGTGACAAGGTGGGTTTTTGTGATCACCCTTCATCCGTCGTCCATCGTCAGTCCGTGCGTCCGTGCGTCAACAATTTCTTGTCTGCACGATAGTGGTTTCATTTATGATTTTATTTTAACCAAACTTGCACACAACTTGTATCACCATAAGATCACGGTTCCTTTCTTGAACTGGCCAGATCCCGTTATGGGTTCTAGAGTTATGGCCCCTGAAAGGGCCAAAAATAGCTATTTTGACCTTGTCTGCACAATAGCAGCTTTATTTATGATTTGATTTTTACCAAACTGGCACACAACTTGTATCACCATAAGATCTTGGTTCCTTTCTTGAACTGGCCAGATTCCATTATGGGTTCCAGAGTTATGGCCCCTGAAAGGGCCAAAATCATCTATTTTGACCTTGTCTGCACAATAGCAGCTTCATTTATGATTTGAATTTAACCAAACTTGCACACAACTTGTATCACCATAAGATCTTGGATCCTTTCTTGAACTGGCCAGATTCCATTATGGGTTCCAGAGTTATGGCCCCTGAAAGGGCCAAAATCAGCTATTTTGACCTTGTCTGCACAATAGCAGCTTCATTTATGATTTTAATTTTACCAAACTTGCACACAACTTGTATCACCATAAGATCTTGGTTCCTTTCTTGAACTGGCCAGATTCCATTATGGGTTCCAGAGTTATGGCCCATGAAAGGGCCAGAATTAGCTATTTTGACATTGTCTGCACAATAGCAGGTTCATTTATGATTTGAATTTAATCAAACTTGCACAAAACTTGTGTCACCATAAGATCTCGGGTCTTTTCTTGAACCGGCCAGTTCCCATAATGGGTTCCAGAGTTATGGCCCCTGAAAGGGCCAAAATTAGCTATTTTGACCTTGTCTGCACAAAAGCAGCAGCATTTTTGATTTTAACCAAACTTGCACACAACTTGTATCACCACAAGATCTTGGTTCCTTTCTTGAACTGGCCAGATTCCATCATGGGTTCCAGAGTTATGGCCCCTTAAATGTCCAAAATTGGCTATTTTGGCTTTTGCAGCCATATAGAGACTTCATTTATGGTTTTATTTGATACAAACTTCCAAAATATCTTCAACAACAATAAATCTTGGATTCCATGACAAATCAGATCCAATCAAAGGTTCCAGAGTTATTTTATATCTGATTACCTCCCCTGATTGTAATCAAAATGGATTTATATCAGTAAGTACTTAATAGGACTTATTTGAAATTTCATTATTGTTATGAGTTGGACTGAGGCAATCAGGGTAGATAACTATGGACTGATTTTATGTCAAGTTACCTCCCTTTATTTCAAATTAAAATGGGTATATTTCCGTAACTAATGAAGATACTGATCTGAAATTTTATTTATGTCAGCAGATTTATTTGGCAGATCCTTCTTTTGTTCACTTACAATATATGTTTTTTTATTACTTCCCTTTTACGTTACTATAAATAGCTTATTTTTAGTAACTTTTTTATTATTGGCCATAGGGAAAAACCGAGACCACTTTTCTGTGGTACAACATGGATGATACCTCCAATTTTTAGGTGTATTTTGACATATCTATACCTTCTTTTTGGTTAAATTTCTTCCCTTTGTTGTTCCTGTCCTTTGGACTGAGATATCTTTTCTGAGGACCTTCTTGTCCTCAAGTGCAATGATAACAGGTGAGCGATATAGGGCCATCATGGCCCTCTTGTTTATCTGGTTCTTACTCAGCCAGACCAGAGTTACGGCCCTTGACTTGGTAAAAAATGTGCATAAAAGGGGCATATGTTTGTGTCACATGTATCTCAAAAAACATTTGCCCCAGGATTATGAAAATGAAGTTGTGCACCTTGGGTTTTGTTAGAGATATCACCCAGTCAGACCAAAGTTACGGCCCTTGACTTAGTAAAAAATATGCATAAAAGGGCATAAAAGTTTATGCCAAGTTTTTGACTAAGGTCATGAAACATCATACAAGAAAACCTGGGCTAAACTGGTTATTAGCCCACCATCATCAGATGGTGGGCTATTCAAATCACTCTGCATCCATGGTCCATCGTCCTTCCGTCAGTCCGTTAACAATTTCTCGTTATCGCATCTCCTCAGAAACTACTGGGGGGGATTTTGACCAAACTTTGTCAGAATGATGTATTGGTACCCTAGTTGTGTCCCCCTGAAAATCAGACTGGTTCAACACTTTTTGAGTTAGTTATGGCCCTTTGTTTATTTTTATAATTCACATAGATTTATATAGGGAAAACTTTGAAAATCTTCTTGTCCAAAACCACAGAGCCTAGAGCTTTGATATTTGGTTTGTAGCATCATCTAGTGGTTCTCTAACAAGATGATTCAAATTATTTCCCTTGGGTCAAATATAGCTCCGCCCTGGAGGTCACATTGTTTATATAGACTTATATAGGGAAAAACTTTGAAAAACCTTTTGTCCAAAACCACAGGGCCTAGGGCTTTGATATTTTGTATGTGACATCATCTAGTGGTTCTCTACTAAGATTATTGAAATTATTCCCCTAGGGTCAAATATGGTCCTGCCCTGGGGGCACATGGTTCATATAGACTTATATAGGGAAAAGCTTTTAAAATCTTCTTGTCAATAACCTGCAACATTCAAATTTGGACCACATGTATGGTTTTGAGTGGCAAAATGAACCTTGACATGAGTTGACCTTGATTTTGACCTAGTGACCTACTTTCACATTTCTGTAGCTACAGCTTTCAAATTTGGACCACTTGCATAGTTTTGTGCACTGATAAAAACTTTGACCTTGACATTGACCTAGTGACCTACTTTCACATTTTTGAAGGTACAGTCTTCAAATTTGGACCACATGCATAGTTTTGTGTTCCGAAATGAAATTTGACATTGATTTTGACCTAGTGACCTACTTCCACATTTCTCAAGCTACAGCCTTCAAATTTGGACCACATGCATAGTTTTGTGTACCGAAACAAACTTTGACCTTAACATTGACCTAGTGACCTACTTTCACATTTTTGAAGGTACAGGCTTCAAATTTGGACCACATGCATAGTTCTGTGTTCCGAAATAAAATTTGACCTTGATTTTGACCTAGGGGGCCTCCGTGGCCGAGTGGTTAGAGTTGTTGACTTCAAACCATTTGCCCCTCATCGATGTGGGTTCGAATCCTCATTTGGGGCGTAGAATTCTTCACGTGAGGAAGCCATCCAGCTGGCTTACGGAAGGTCGGTGGTTCTACCCAGGTGCCCGCTCGTGATGAAATTGTGCACGGAGGGGCACCTGGGGTCATCCTCCACCATTAAAGCTGGAAAGTCGCCATATGACCTAAAATTGTGTCGGTGCGACAATAAACCCAACAAAATAAAAATGATTTTGACCTAGTGACCTACCTTCACATTTCTCAAGCTACAGCCTTCTAATTTGGACCATTGCATAGTTTTGTGTACCGAAATGAACTTTGACCTTAAGATTGACCTAGTGACCTACTTTCACATTTCTGTAGCTACAGGCTTCAAATTTAGACCACATGCATAGGATTGTGTACCGAAACAAACTTTGACCTTGACATTGACCTAGCAGTCCCATACACATTTAACCCTTTGTCATGTATTTGCAGAATATATTTTAAATATTTGTTTTCTCAGAAACTATATTCCAAGTGATTGCAAAGTATTTGCATCAGACTTTCGCAAACAGTCTGCAAAACGTATCACACTGAAGCAAAGGGTTTGCAAATAAACACTTAGATAAATTACAGACTGCAAAGGTTTTGCAAATAAATACTTTATTAAATTAGCAGACAGCAAAGCATCTGCAAACAAACACTTAGCTCATTTACTTAGCAAAGGTATTGCAAATAAACACTTTGTACAGAAATGAAAGAGCAAAGCATTTGCAAATAGTTAACATAGATGAATTTGCTTTCCTAGCTGGTAGACTCTAGGTACAGGAAGTAATTAACCATTCTGTTTTCTGATTGGTCTATATTCAAATGGCAGGATTTTTGAAAATATTGTGAGGAAATGTTTACATATCAGTTAGTAGAAATATTTTGGTGATGCAAACTTGTGTTAAACAGATTATATAATATTCTAATTATTTTTTTCTGGATATAAACTTTGTTGAATAAGGATAATGCAATACCATGTTGTTAAGCAATAAGACTTCCAAGAACCAGAGAATATTGCAGCATGTAGAAAGGTAATGTTAATCAAAACACTTTTTACTCAAGCAATTGTTGAAACTTACATTATTACATGATTTTAGTTATTGTTACTGAATGATCACTGAAATGATTGACTTTTAATATTTATTTAAACTGCAAAATTTTAATGGTTTTGTGAATTTACATCTGTTTTTCAGATATTAAACAAAATCCTTTTCTTTGAACCTCAGAAATTCATTTTATGCTGTTTGTTACGTATTTGCGAATACTTTGCATATTATTTGCATGCAAGTTGCAAATACTTTGCTATCACTTTGCGATTACTTTGCTATCAGTTTGCGATTTATTTGCCGAAGTTTCAGCTGCGAATTCTAAATTGTTTGCGAAGTATTTGCATTCTGTGTGCGTTGTGTATATTTGCAAAAGCTTTGCAGAATAGTTGCACGTTTCGTTCCATTTCTACTCCTCTGCGGAATATATTCAGCAATCATGTGCTGCAACTGTTCTGCAAAGGTTATGGCAAATATTTGGCAAAGATAAAAAGTATATTCTGCAAAGGCCTTGTTTTTGCATGGGAGTGACCTACTTTCACATTTTTGAAGGTACAGCCTTCAAATTTGGACCACTTGCATAGTTTTGTGTACTGAAATAAACGTTGACCTTAAGATTGACCTAGTGACCTACTTTCAAATTTCTCAAACTACAGCCTTTAAACTTGATGCACATGCATAGTTTTGTGTACAAAAAACTACTTTCACATTTCTCAAGCTACAGCTTTCGAATTTGGACCACATGCACAGTGTTGTGTACGGAAATGAAAATTTGACCTTGAGCTAGTCGATAAGTCTTCAAATTTGGAACACTCAAAAATGGCACATTGGTGGGCGCCAAGATCACTCTTTGATCTCTTGTTTTAGGGAGGTTTAGATTTATGGATTTCAAATTCTAATGACAAAGAGCATATTGATTTTAGGATTTCATTTGGAGAATTGATGCAGTCAAGAATGGACAAAAAATAGTCTCCCTCGAATGATAACTTTATATTGGGTAATTTTGCATGGGCTTAATTTAGAGATTACATGTTTAGCAGCCTCAATTAGTGTGTTAAGAATTCATGGAACACAAGTTTTTCTGTTTTTGGACGTGGTACAAATTAATATTAAGGAATGTTTTGAAATTGCAGCAAATATTTTGAATTTTCAAGTGTCATTATTCTCAAATATTTTGAATTTTCAAGTGACATTATTCTCAAATATTTTGAATTCGCAAGTGACATTATTTGCAAATATTTTGAATTCGTAGTGACATTATTCTCAAATATTTTGAATTCGCAAGTGACGTTATTCTCAAAATAATTCGCAAGTGACATTATTCTCAAATATTTTGAATTCGCAAGTGACATTAATCACTGATATTTTGAATTTGCAAGTGACATTATCAAAAACTAGGTCAGTAGGTCTAAAAATAGAAAAACCTTGTGACCTCTCTAGAGGCCAAATATTTCCCAAGATCTTCATGAAAATTGGTCAGAATGTTTACCTTGATGATATCTAGGTCTATTTCGAAAGTGGGTCACGTGCCATCAAAAACATGGTCAGTAGGTCAAATAATAGAAAAACCTTGTGACCTCTCTAAAGGCCATATTTTTCATGGGACCTGTATAAAAGTTGATCTGAATGTTCATCTTGATGATATCTAGGTCAAGTTCGAACCTGGGTCATGTGCGGTCAAAAACTAGGTCAGTAGGTCTAAAAATAGAAAAACCTTGTGACCTCTCTACAGGCCATACTTGGGAATGGATCTTCATAAAAATTGGTCAGAATGTTCATCTTGATGATATCTAGGTAGAGTTCGAAAGTGGGTCAAGTGCCTTCAAAAAGTAGGTCAGTAGGTCAAATAATGAAAAAACGTTTTGACCTCTCTAGAGGCCATATTTTTCATGGGATCTGTATGAAAATTGGTCTGAATGTTTATCTTGATGATATATAGGTCAAGTTTGAAACTGGGTCAACTACGATCAAAAACTAGGTCAGTAGGTCTTAAAATAGAAAAACCTTGTGACCTCTCTAGAGGCCATACCCTTGAATGGATCTTCATGAAAATTGGTCAGAATGTTTACCTTGATGATATCTAGGTCAAGTTTGAAACTGGGTCACGTGCCTTCTAAAACTAGGTCAGTAGTTCAAATAATAAAAAAACCTTGTGACCTCTCTAGAGGCCATACTTTTCATGGGATCTGTATGAAAGTTGGTCTGAATGTTTATCTTGATGATATCTAAGTCAAGTTTGAAACTGGGTCAACTGCGGTCAAAAACTAGGTCAGTAGGTCTAAAATTAGAAAAATCTTTTGACCTCTCTAGAGGCCATATTTTTCAATGGATCTTCATGAAAATGGTCTGAATGTTCACCTTGATGATATCTAGGTTAGTTTCGAAACTGGGTTACGTGCGGTCAAAAACTAGGCCAGTAGGTATAAAAATAGAAAAACCTTGTGACCTCTCTAGAGGCCATATTTTTCATGAGATCTTCATGAAAATTAGTGAGAATGTTCACCTTGATGATATCTAGGTCAAGTTCAAAACAGGGTCACGTACCTTCTAAAACTAGGTCAATAGGTCAAATAATAGAAAAACCTTGTGACCTCTCTAGAGGCCATATTTTTCAATGGATCTTCATGAAAATTGGTCTGAATGTTCACCTTGATGATACCTAGGTCAATTTCGAAACTGGGTTACGTGCGGTCAAAAACTAGGCCAGTAGGTATAAAAATAGAAAAACCTTGTGACCTCTCTAGAGGCCATATTTTTCATGAGATCTTCATGAAAATTAGTGAGAATGTTCACCTTGATGATATCTAGGTCAAGTTCAAAACAGGGTCACATACCTTCTAAAACTAGGTCAATAGGTCAAATAATAGAAAAACCTTGTGACCTCTCTAGAGGCCATATTTTTCAATGGATCTTTATGAAAATTGGTCTGAATGTTCACCTTGATGATACCTAGGTCAATTTCGAAACTGGGTTACGTGCGGTCAAAAACTAGGCCAGTAGGTATAAAAATAGAAAAACCTTGTGACCTCTCTAGAGGCCATATTTTTCATGAGATCTTCATGAAAATTAGTGAGAATGTTCACCTTGATGATATCTAGGTCAAGTTCAAAACAGGGTCACATACCTTCTAAAACTAGGTCAATAGTTCAAATAATAGAAAAACCTTGTGACCTCTCTAGAGGCCATATTTTTCAATGGATCTTCATGAAAATTGGTCAGAATTTTTATCTTGATGATATCTAGGTCAAGTTCAAAACTGGGTCACATGAGCTCAAAAACTTGGTCACTATGTCAAATAATAGAAAAAATGACGTCATACTCAAAACTGGGTCATGTGGGAACAGGTGAGCGATTCAGGACCATCATGGTCCTCTTGTTGTTGTTGTAACTTTCAGTCCTTTAGTGAAACATACGTTTTTCCCTGTTACATGAATCATTTTGTTCTCCTGTGACTCATTCTGCTTTTCTAGTAACATTTATTACTCAGTGCACTGCAACATGGATTAAGAAAGCAATATGGGAAGGACAAAAAGTGGTCTCTTAACACAATTGGTCTCTCAGTACAAAACAGTTTACAAAAAGGAACAGAAATCATAAACTTTTGATGCCGGTGGTCTCTTAATAGACATGACCTCACAAACGATTGACAGTATTTATGAAACATTCTTATTTTCCATTTAACTGAATTAGTTTCGCTGAAGTAATATTTCCTTAACACTTTCTAGCAATTATTTGCTTTTGCTTTTCACAGAAATGTTTGTTGCTTAGTCCATTTGTGAAACAGTCTGTAATGATTGTTTCTCAGTCAATTTGTGAAACAGTCTCACAGTAATGATTGTTTCTCAGTCCATTTGTGAAACAGTCTCGCAGTAATGATTGTTTCTCAGTCAGTTTGTGAAACAGTCTGTAATGATTGTCTCTCAGTACAATTGTGAAACAGTCTCGCAGCAATGATTGTTTCTCAGTCAATTTGTGAAACAGTCTCACAGTAATGATTGTTTCTCAGTCCATTTGTGAAACAGTCTCGCAGTAATGATTGTTTCTCAGTCAATTTGTGAAACAGTCTCGCAGTAATGATTGTTTCTCAGTCAATTTGTGAAACAGTCTGTAATGATTGTTTCTCTGTCCATTTGTGAAACAGTCTCGCAGTAATGATTGTTGCTGAAGTCCTTTTGTGAAACAGTCTCGCAGTAATGATTGTTCCTCAGTCCATTTGTGAAACAGTCTCGCTGTAATGATTGTTGCTCAATCCATTTGTGAAACAGTCTTGCAGCAGTGATTGTTGCTCAGTCCATTTGTGAAACAGTCTCACAGCAATGATTGTTTCTCAGTCCATTTGTGAAACAGTCTCGCAGTAATGATTGTTTCTCAGTCAATTTGTGAAACAGTCTCACAGTAATGATTGTTTCTCAGTCAATTTGTGAAACAGTCTGTAATGATTGTTTCTCAGTCCATTTGTGAAACAGTCTAGCTGTAATGATTGTTGCTCAGTCCATTTGTGAAACAGTCGCGCAGTAATGATTGTTTCTCAGTCCATTTGTGATATTTCTTTCTCAGTCCATTTGTGAAACAGTCTCGCTGTAATGATTGTTTCTCAGTCCATTTGTGAAACAGTCTTGCTGTAATGATTGTTTCTCAGTCCATTAGTGATATTTCTTTCTCAGTCCATTTGTGAAACAGTCTCACTGTATTATTTGTTTCTCAGTCAATTTGTGAAACAGTCTCGCTGTATTATTTGTTTCTCAGTCCATTTGTGAGACAGTCACACTGTATTATTTGTTTCTCAGTCCCTTTGTGAGACAGTCTCACAGTATTATTTGTTTCTCAGTCCATTTGTGAAACAGTCTCACTGTATTATTTGTATCTCAGTCAATTTGTGAAACAGTCTCACTGTATTATTTGTTTCTATGTCCCTTTGTGAGACAGTCACACTGTATTATTTGTTTCTCAGTTCTTTTGTGAAACACTGTCACTGTATTATTTGTTTCTCAGTCCCTTTATGAGACAGTCTCACTGTATTATTTGTTTCTTAGTCCCTTTGTGAAACACTCTCACTGTAATATTTGTTTCTGTGTCCCTTTGTGAAACAGTCTTGTTGAGAGATGTTTGTATTTGTTTGTCTAATAATGTAGGCAACCGAAAATATTTTTCATTCAATTACACAGACACATTTTCTAAGAAACTTGGTGGAGTGCTTAACCCCACATACGTTTCGAATAAGGGAAGCTGTAAAAGTCTCAGTATATTCTGTTCTGAAAGAAGAATAAAAGATCTATATTGACAGGTTAGGGAAATAATCTAGACTATGAATTTTCTACTTGGGTTGAAAACTGCCGACACAATGTTTTTATGCTGACAGATATCAACACCCTATTCTGTCCTGTATCCTTGGCATCCTGGTAATAATTTCCTCCATAATTGTTGTCAAGGACATCTTTCCCATATGTCCTTGTGTTGCAAACTTGAAAATAACCAAATTTTCAAAAGCAGTTTCAAGGGAGAGAACACCATCTTGCTTATGCAGTAACTCTTCCAAATATTGCTGTGGGAGATACCTCCTATTTTGATGTTAAATGATAGCATGCAGAAGCTTTGCTTAGACTCACAGACATTTAGGAAGAACTTGTGATATCATAAAAATGTCACAGAAAATATTTAAGACTGTGGCATTAACATTAATTAACTCATACAATTAAGGTGTTGATAACTGACGATTGTCAGTATTACCCGACATTACTCTATACTAGTATCAAAATGGCCGGCACAGCAAAATGTTTGATTTTTTTTTATGTTACACAATATTATGGTGTCATTCTATTGCTTTATGCAGACATAAATTATATGTTTAAGATTTCTTTTTAACCTATACCTGGCTAAATTTCCAAAATGGACTGGTCTATCATTACATTTTTGTTGTACCACGGTGTTCACTGAAAATTTACTGACTGAATAGCGAACAGTGCAGACCATGATCAGCCTGCACGGATGAGCAGGCTGATTTTGGTCTGCACTGGTCTATTACCACAATTCTTAATTGCTCACACAAAAAAAACTTTTATCCACCTAAAATATTTGGGCAATTTTCGATAGGCTTATTTAATGCTTTCATGACTAGTTCAAGCCCAACATTTGCTGTAAAGTATTGATAAAACGTGAGTGTTTCTGGTTTAGGTCTTGTTGCAGATTATTATTCAGGAATATTTTGAATTCTCAAGTGGCATTTTTCGCTAAAAGTAGGAAAATAGACCACCGAGAGTACTTAACTGTAACCTTTATAGTTTATAATGCAGTAATTCGGTCCAAAATGTGCTTCCGTGGTGTAGTCGAAAGAAGTCCCTAATAAATAGATCCTAATTTTTCCATTTTTCGCGCATTTGCGCGTAAATCGGGGGCCAAATGGGTATTATTTCACTCGTGGAATGAATTTTACATAAAATAGGACACGTTTCATGCTAATACTCGCATGTTTTTGAGTTGTTTACTTGAAAACGAAAGTAGGGTGTTTATTCTGCGGACCGCTTTCTGAAATGCGGCAGTATGAGGGTACCTGACTTCAGTTGACTTGCATTTCACTGCATACTATTCAACACCCCTTTTTCTTTTCGTTTTTTTGAAGCAAATGTATGGATATCTTATGGAAAACAGGTCTACGACGGAGTGAAAATCTAGAAACTGTAACAAAATTGGTCTGAAGTAGCTGAATTTTATATGAAACAAAGAACAAATTCTTTTATTGGTATATAGCCTATAAGAGCTGAAATAAGACTTTTCTCGAAACACATCACAATTAGTCTTCATAGTCATAAATCGATTGTATATGTTATAAAATGATGTTTTCAATGCAAAATAATCATTAAATTTGAAAATATTTGAATTTTGACCATATTTTGAGTAGATGCGCCTGTTTCGGCAGCAATTTCTGCAATAGAAAGGCTAATATTTTGTCTCCAGAATGTGTGAAAATACACAAAATGCGTCCATTTGAGTCATATTCATGACGGAATGAATGATATTTCAGAATCAAAGTGAAAAATAATGCATACAGGTGAAACTTTTACCAAAATTTACAATGAAGCGACCACAGAGCCTAAATTTAGCCCAGAAAATGGGTAGGGGGTGGCCTCACTTAAATGTCTATATTTCTCTAAAATCTCGAATTTTCACAATGAAACTTGTTAACATGTTCGGTATTACATCTTTCTTGAAAATAGAGATGAAAATGTAATGAAATTTGATAAAAAGATATCTCTTATAGGTTATAATGCAGTAATTCGGTCCAAAATGTGCTTCCGTGGTGTAGTCGAAAGAAGTCCCTAATAAATAGATCCTAATTTTTCCATTTTTCGCGCATTTGCGCGTAAATCGGGGGCCAAATGGGCATTATTTCACTTGTGGAATGAATTTTACATAAAATAGGACACGTTTCATGCTAATACTCGCATGTTTTTGAGTTGTTTACTTGAAAACGAAAGTAGGGTGTTTATTTTGCGGACCGCTTTCTGAAATGCGGCAATATGAGGGTACCTGACTTCAGTTGACTTGCATTTCACTGCATACTATTCAACACCCCTTTTTATGCCCCCGAAGGGAGGCATATAGTTTTTGAACCGTCTGTCAGTCTGTCAGTCTGTCAGTCCGTCAGTCTGTCCGCAATTTTCGTGTCCGGTCCATATCTTTGTCATCGATGGATGGATTTTCAAATAACTTGGCATGAATGTGTACCACAGTAAGACGACGTGTCGCATGCAAGACCCAGGTCCGTAGCTCAAAGGTCAAGGTCACACTTATACGTTAAAGGTCATTTTTCATATAGTGCATTCGTGTCCAGTCCATATCTTTGTCATCCATGGATGGATTTTCAAATAACTTGGCATGAGTGTGTACCACAGTAAGACGACTTGTCGCGCGCAAGACCCAGGTCCGTAGCTCAAAGGTCAAGGTCACACTTAGACGTTAAAGGTCATTTTTCATGATAGTGCATTCGTGTCCGGTCCATATCTTAGTCATCCATGGATTTTTTTTCAAATAACTTGGCATGAATGTGTACCACAGTAAGACGACGTGTCGCACGCAAGACCCAGGTCCGTAGCTCAAAGGTCAAGGTCACACTTAGACGTTAAAGGTCATATTTCATGATAGTGCATTGATGGGCGTGTCTGGTCCATATCTTTGTCATTCATGCATGGATTTTAAAATTATTGGGCATGAATGTGTACCACAGTAAGACGACGTGTCGCGCGCAAGACCCAGGTCCGTAGGTCAAAGGTCCTAAACTCTAACATCGGCCATAACTATTCATTCAAAGTGCCATCGGGGGCATGTGTCATCCTATGGAGACAGCTCTTGTTCTTTTTGTTTTCTGGAAGCAAATGTATGGATATCTTGTGGAAAATAGGTCTACGACGGAGTGAAAATCTAGAAACTGTAACAAAATTGGTGTGAAGTAGCTGAATTTTATATGAAACAAAGAACAAATTCTTTTATTGGTATATAGCCTTCTACAGTAAAAATAATGCTGATAAGGAAATATGATACTTGGAATAATGATTTAGTTAGGTTTTCAAAGCATGTACATGTTGTATTGCGTTATGCATTTTATAAATTTCCTGTACTTATATTGTGGGTATTTTACTTCTCAATATGAGTTGTCAACTTCATTAACACAGGAAGCATTATATTATGTGTTTTGTAAAATTTCCTGTTTCAAGATTGCAGGCATTTTACTTCCCATTGTGTGATATCAAGCATGTATCATCTTATCTATATCTTAAAGTTTCTTGTACCAACATTGTAGGTCTTTTACCAGTCTGACTAAAGTTCTCAATCTTTCTAAAAGGTAGATCTGATGGCAGCCCATTCAGAATCGTATTCTGTATAATCGGATTTCCAGTATTGCTATTTTCATTATCACCAACCTATTTTCGTTTGAACCTATCAGACAACTTTTTTCAACAAGGCTAAAAGGGACTGAACTTGGATTTTTCTTTAGAATGAAAGTTCAGTTATATTATGAACATAAACATATGAGACTTTGTTTCTAAACTATCTTTTTAAACAAGAAATATCTTTAAAAAAGATGGTCGGCGTGATGTAACTGAAGCACAAGTTATATATGGGCAGAAACCTGAATTTTAAATCTTTTGGCAATGTTGAAAGGGGCCTCTGTGAAGTTTTGTATAAATGAGGACAGTAGTTCTGAAGAAGACTGTGTTTAGAAATTGTGGAGGGACACATGACGGACACCAAACAATCACAAAAGCTCACTTTGAGCCTTTGGTGCTTAAAAGATGGTAACAGTAAGCAAACAATATTGAAATAAGTTCTATGCTTTATTTCTGGAATTGTTGGAAGCAGCATGAACCCTTACCCTACTTCAGCTTATTATCAAATTTGTCTATCATTCAGAATATGTACAGTACTGTTTTCACCAGAAAGATTAATTTAAAATTTAGAGTCTAAAATTTAACAGTATCGGACATGTTGTTGCAGGTTAGAAATGATTTGCACTGGTTAGAAATTGTTGCTGTTATGCAGGGTAAGAGTTAATGACTGTATAAAACAAATAACCTTTTTGTAAAAACAAAACTTAAGGAAAGGAAATTTAACAAAACAGAAATAACTTAACAAGAAAACTTAACCCTTACAGAAGAAAAAGGCCTGCTGCGTACTCTTGCTGTGTACATACAGCGTATATGATGCGTACATGATGTGTACTGAAATCAATAGTACGCAGGATATACACCGCACATACACCGATAGTACGTTTGTAGTACACTTTTGACATGCAAATGAGCTCTGCCGCGTACTACTTGCTGCGTACATGCTGTGGACTACATAGTACACAGGATGTACACTGGAGGAATTTAGTATGCGAGAAATAGTACGCAGCATGTACACGGCACATACACTTTTCACATGCAAATGAGCCTGCGGTGTACTACCCCTGCAGCGTACATGCTGTGTACTCCTGCAGCGTACATGCTGTGTACTCCTGCGGCGTACATGCTGTGTACTCCTGGCCCGAGTCCTGCGGCGTACATGCTGTGTACTCCTGCTGCATACATGCTGTGTACTCTTGTGGCGAAACTGCTGTGATAATGTAAATTCCTTACCCCACCAACTTTCGTATGCAAATGCTGATCATTTGGACAGAAAAAAACAGAAAAAAGATAAGTGACATGCATCAATAAGTATTTACACTTACCAAAATAATGTAGATTGATGTTATCAAATAAATTAGTATGCTTTTCTCCATCCACTTTTCAATGAAATAAATCAATTTTTGTAGCATGTAATTTGGTAAACATTTGAAGAAAATGGCGTAACTGCATCAAGGGGAAACAACTTTAATGCAACTAAATATAAGTTTATGATTTATTATAGACGATGTGTGCGTAGTATGTATTTATTTTGATTAAAATTCATCTGAGAACAATCTAGAACTGGAATTACATAAGCATTTATACACTTTTACGTCCGTAAAAAGTAGGGCACCAAAAAATTTTGGATTGATTTTTTCGAATGGGGCAAGCGCAATTAGCCAAAAACGTTCTGAAAATATACGAGCGGCAAATCCGATAAACAACTTTTTAATTTGGTGAGGCCTTAATGAGTTAACATAATGAGCATTAAAGCCTTTATAAAACATGATAGAGTGGTGTTTTGCTTAAGAGTATTCAAATAACAGTGAGAGCTATTAATTCTTCTCATTCGGGCGCTGTTGAGGCATTATCTTGGTAATTATTTCATGTATTACAAAATGTAATGCAACGAAGTTCAAATAAGGCTTTTCAATTATCCAAGTTAGAAAGCTCCAGGATTAATTCAAAATGAAAAAGAATATATTTTTACACTGCATGCAAGGTGCAGCTCAGAAATCACTAAGATGTAAGCTTCACAAATGAACATTGCAAATAGTTTGGCAAATTTTTATTGTTCAGAATACCGGTAATCTGAACTATTCTATGCTATTAAGATAAAAGTTACTCGGAAATCAAGTTCTTGCTTCCAAAAAAAAAAAAAATGTACAAATCCTTCCTGCATGAAGTCCCTCCTGCGTATATGAAGTTTACTTCAGGTTTTAACTTATAAAAAAAAAACTAAGTATAAATGCCAAAAGAAATTGTACAAGTCTTTCCCGCGTATATGAAGTGTACTGCACAAATTTCAAAGTATCTGCGGTGTACATGCAGTGTACTATTTTCTTGTACAAGTCCCTCCTGCGTACATGCAGTGTACTCCTTAAATTTTCAGAGTCTGTGCTGCGTACTTGAAGCGTACTAGTGACCTCCTGCGTACATGCTGTGTACTCGTCGAAATAGTACACGGCATGTACGCGGCATGCGGTGTATGTAAAATGTACTCCTCTGGCGTACTACTGTGTTCGCGACATATACACAGCAAATACGCAGCATGTACGCCACAGAGGCTTGCTTCTGTAAGGGTTCACAAAACAGAAATATGTCCGGATGAGCAGATGAATATTTGGTTAGGCACACCTGTTAAGTGGTACGCATACAACCCGATGGTGCTGTACTTATAGAGGTTATAGATGACGAACGGGTTGTCATTTCACTCAGTGTTACACATGACTCAGAGTGAAGCATTTTCAGCCTTTCCTCCAATCAGCGCCACTCTTACAAAATCTCTCATTACGGCTGAGAATACCTTACCAAGCAATCCGATTGGTACATTATTCAGGCGGCATAAGGTCATACGAGGTCATAAAATCGTGCTTAATACGGCAGGCCGAAAAAGTGAAATCAAGAGAAAATCATGCCCGGGACGGGAATCGAACCTGGGAAACCACGGCAATAAATATTTTATTGCCTTCACCAGTACACCACAATGGTTAAATATAAAGATTTATAATTAGGGCAGTTTATCTTTGGTGCCCCTTATAAACGCTTTTCAATTTTGAATGGAAAAAATAAGAAAAAGAACTAATTATCATGTGTTTTTCTATAAGCTTTCTTATTAGACGTGATATTCACATATATCGATAACTGGAATCTCAGGTTAAATGTAGAGTTTTTTAAACTTCTGCTTTCACTTCCAAAATGTTGAAAGCAAGGGTCTGATTGGTGAAAGCGAGTCTCAATAGCCTGTCTTCAGATCCAATGCATAGCGTAAATTGGAGATGATTTTAATCAGATTGGGCCTTTTACTTGCAAGTTTTCCAGTATCTGAAGAGAGGAGCTCGCCTGTTTAGCTTGAAAGAGAGAGTACAGATCTATGAATCGCGGGTTTGAGTGTTTAATCCCTGGGCTTATGTTCTCCTTAACGATTTGATAAAAGAGAGTGTGTCTGAAATCATTCTTCCTCCATCTGATTCATGTGAGGAAGTTGGAAGTGACTTGCTGAGAACAGGTTTGTACTGGTACAGAATCCAGGAACATTGGTTAGGTTAACTGCCAGCCGTTATATAACTGTAATACTGTTGAAAAATGGCGTTAAACTCAAAACAAACAAACAAGTCTCAAGAGAGGAGTTTATAGTGATACAACAAACTATATAGCAGCTGTTGGTCTCGATAGTTTGCTTGACATGCAAAACTTAGGCTACTGTACTTGGTGGTGTGGGGGGGGGGGGGGGGGGGGGGGGGGGATATGGACCATTCTAATTTTTAAGAGGTTTACTAAGAACAGTTGTTTAGATTGCAGTGAGAGATATCAAACATTGTCATTTGACGAAGTTTACAGTGGTCCTGTAATTAAGGTTGTTAACTGGACATACAGTCAAAACTGTCAGCAAATTGAACAGCACTCTAGTTGCTAAATTTCTAAAATGGACTGATCTATCATTCAGTTTGGGCAGTAACACTTCTTATTCAAAGGGGTGCTTACTGAAAATTTACTGACTGAATAGCGAACAGTGCAGGCCATGATCAGCCTGCACAGACATGCAGGCTGATCTTGGTTTGCTCTGGTCACAAAGGCAAAATCACTTGCCCCCAGCAGGCTGAAGGTTAAGACAGATGACCGTTTAAGACAAGTATAAATTAAACAAAATCTGAAGAAAGCTGACAGGTTGCTTAAGGCAAGTGGCTGCTCAATACAGGTGGTCTCTAAGGCAGGTTCAACTGTTTTCTTACAGTCAAACATTTTGGCAGGATTTAAAGCTTCATTTTATAGAGATGGTTGCTTGTACAGTTTTAATTTTCAGTTGTATTTGAATTTCTTTTCTGTAACCTGTTGATAAATTGAAAATCTTAAAGTTTACTTATTTGAACCCTCAAGGGAACATTAAAAGATGCCTTCTTGGGTATTTATAAATGTTGTGACAGAAGTTTGAAAGATAAATTTGTATACATTACAGAAGTAAGTGCTACATGGGACCAGGATGAAGTTTTTGATGAGACTATGCCCTCACAGAACTCTACAGACGAGGAGAGATTATATCTACATGTACCAGTCATTGAGGATTGGAGATGGGACCTCACCTACACTTGGTTCATTCTTTTTAGACAATAGGTAAGTCACCTTGATAAGAAAATTCTATCTAAATATCTTAGTTATTTAAAAGTCTTATAATACTATAATACTAAGTGCTGCAGTAATAAATTCAATTATTATTGCATGACTTTTGATATCAAGGAAAGTCACATACTTCTTAAATGAACACACAATAATAATAGCAGTTTTATTAATCTGTTCTTTCACACAAAACACATATTCATAACTACAAAGTCCTAATATGTCTAATATATATCAGTAAATATAAACAGTCACAAAATGCCATTTAAATTGAATACACAAATTTCCTTCATGATATAAATTGTAGATTTTAATTAGGCCAATGAAATTGTGATAACACTCCATTTCCTATGAAAACGAAGTCCAAAGTTCATAAATTAGCTCTAAATTTCCATATAATTTCAAGTCAAAGACAATTGTTAAATCCAGAGTGTAAACTAACAGAGCAAAGAAATGTTTGTTTGTTAATGTAAGTTTATTATGCCCTCCTTCGAAGAAGGACGGGTATATCGTTTTGCAGGTGTCTGTCGGTCGGTCTGTATGTAGACCAATCCGTTTCCGGATGATAACTCAAGAACGCTTGGGCCTAGGATCATGAATGTTGATAGGAAGGTTAGTCATCACCTGCAGATGAACCCAATTGATTTTGAGATCTGTATGTCAAAGGTCAAGGTCACAGTGACCCTGAACAGTTAAAGGGTTTTCGGATGATAACTCAAGAACGCTTGGGCCTAGGATCATGAAAGTTGATAGGGAGGTTGGTCATGACCAGCAGATGACTCCTATTGATTTTGAGGTCAGTATGTCAAAGATCAAGGTCACAGTGACCCGGAACAGTTAAACAGTTTCCGGATGATAACTCAAGATTGCTTGGGCCTAGGATCATGAAAGTTGATAGGGAGGTTGGTCATGACCAGCAGATGACCCCTATTGATTTTGAGGTCAAAGGTCAAGGTCACAGTGACCAGGAACAGTTAAACGGTTCTGGACGATAACTTGAGAACGCTTCGGCTAAGGGTCATGAAAGATGACCAGCAGATGACCCCTATTGATTTTGAGGTTAGTAGGTCAAAGGTCAAGGTTACAGTGACCCGGAACATTTAAACTGTTTCCATACAATAACTTGAGAACACTTGGGCCTAGGATCAAGAAACTTGATAGGGAGGTAGATCATGACCTATAGATGACCCCTATAGATTTTGAGGTCGGTAGACTAAATGTCAAGGTCACATTGACCTGGAACAGTTAAACCCTTTCCGGACGATACCTTGAGAACGCTTGGGCCTAGGATCACTAAACATAATAGGGAGGTTGATCATGACCAGCAGATGACCCCTGTTGATTTTGAGGTAAATAGGTCAAAGGTCAATGTCGCATCGAACCAGAACAATAGAACTTTTGTTTACAGTGAGCAAATAATTTTTGTTCCTTGTGCAATTACTGAATGCATCAAGGGAGGCATTTCGTGTTCCACGTGCTCTTGTTTATAGTTGCAACCAGTAAGCCATATGGGTGACTCCTCCAGAAGACTGTTAGTAATGTTTAACTTAGTGGGAGGATAGTGTAAGATACAGAAGATGTTCCAATTCCAGAAGCCTCCTTGGTTCTTTATCGTGCCATATTTATAGACAAGCACAGAAAAAGCTGCAATCCAATTGGTCAGTTACAATTTCCCATATATGCAAAACGTTCCTCATCAGATGCAAGAATTATAATGACTGTCATCAAAAACCATTATTTTACTACCCGAAATTATACACAAGAAACAACTGCAATATTCACAGTTTACTACATGTTTATTTGTACATTTTAGATATGATGACACTCAAATAGGCTATACTGATTATAGGTGTATATGATACTGCAAGCAACAAGTCTAATATGTTATTCACATTTATATATAAAAGTTATTATAAATAGTTTGGCAAAGTTTGGCCACTCCATTGTTTGTAGTAACCCTGTCGACCGGGAGGAAACCAGACGCGCCCGTAAAGCACCACATCATTACTCCACGGTTGGCTGTGGAAGCAACAATCAGCACCACACGAACGCAATGGATACCACAGTACACCAAAGTAAATTAAACACCCCCCATAACTCGACGGTTGGCTGTCAAAGTAATGAGGAATATTTAGCGGACCAACGGAGCCAGGCAACGTACTGTGATTCTAAGCAAAGCGAGCAAGGCTACAGTACACCACAATATTTAGCGGACCAACGGAGCAAGGCAACGTACTGTAATTCTAAACAAGGCAAATACTATAATGAGCAAGGCTACAGTACACCACAGTAAATTAAACATTCCCCATAACTCGACGGTTGGCTGCCGAAGTAATGAAGGAATATTTAGCGGACCAACGGAGCAAGGCAACGTACTGTAATTCTAAGCAAGGCAACTATACTATAATGAGCAAGGCTATGACATAAGCAAGGCTATGACACATTTAAGCAAGGCTAGTCAGATATTGCCAAGGCACTAGAGCAATACCTTTTACACAGTAACATCCATACTATGACAACGTTCGAAAGCACGCCCGATCGCCCCCGCGGTCGACAGAATTTTTCCCGGCCCTTAATATATTAGGAGTGACATAAGTATAAAGATAAAAATGATTAACTGGATCACTATCTGTATAACTTAAAATGTCTATTAGTCCTCAATCCATAACTTGGTAAATTATCATCTAGGTTTCTCATCATCAACCATCTGGAAAAATGTTAATACCAAAATGGATTTGTCTGTTTCATGATTGATTTGTAGCCCAGGAATCTGTTCAGTTCCGTATCTATGTAAGGTGCCTGCATTCTGTTCACTTCCGATGTTAGCATCCAAATGGCAGCATATCATCTGTAACATAAGTACTTCACAGAACAGTCAGATTGCCATAGCAGAATTTAAATGCAATAATATAATTAATTTTAGCATAAAAACAGAAATTTTTATCATTGGGGTGTGGCGGGTGGGCAATTTAACAAAGATCTGAAACGCTAGCCAGTACACCTTAAATTCAACTGTGAATAGTGCACGTGATCTGAAGTTAATATAACGCTTGAGTGGTTCCCAGACGCTAAGGCGTTCATCATTACTCTATTGTGTTTAGACAGGTAACCAATAAATCACAAAACAAGATTACTTGACAACAACGATAGTTTTTAGTTTACACACCTAGCAACAAGATAGCTACCAATTTCGTGAGAAAATAAATGTAATTATTTTTAGGCAAAATAATTTTTATTATTTTACTACCCGAAATTATACACAAGAAACAACTGCAATATTCACAGTTTACTACATGTTTATTTGTACATTTTAGATATGATGACACTCAAATAGGCTATACTGATTATAGGTGTATATGATACTGCAAGCAACAAGTCTAATATGTTATTCACATTTATATATAAAAGTTATTATAAATAATTTGGCAAAGTTTGGCCACTCCATTGTTTGTAGTAACCCTGTCGACCGGGAGGAAACCAGACGCGCCCGTAAAGCACCACATCATTACTCCACGGTTGGCTGTGGAAGCAACAATCAGCACCCACGAACGCAATGGATACCACAGTACACCAAAGTAAATTAAACACCCCCCATAACTCGACGGTTGGCTGTCAAAGTAATGAGGAATATTTAGCGGACCAACGGAGCCAGGCAACGTACTGTGATTCTAAGCAAAGCGAGCAAGGCTACAGTACACCACAATATTTAGCGGACCAACGGAGCAAGGCAACGTACTGTAATTCTAAACAAGGCAAATACTATAATGAGCAAGGCTACAGTACACCACAGTAAATTAAACATTCCCCATAACTCGACGGTTGGCTGCCGAAGTAATGAAGGAATATTTAGCGGACCAACGGAGCAAGGCAACGTACTGTAATTCTAAGCAAGGCAACTATACTATAATGAGCAAGGCTATGACATAAGCAAGGCTATGACACATTTAAGCAAGGCTAGTCAGATATTGCCAAGGCACTAGAGCAATACCTTTTACACAGTAACATCCATACTATGACAACGTTCGAAAGCACGCCCGATCGCCCCCGCGGTCGACAGAATTTTTCCCGGCCACAATAAATTTGCCAAAATTTATCCCCCAAAAATTCTGAGTAAGATTTCTTAATTCAAATATAGTACCTTTACCACAATTATATTTGTTCTATAAACGAACCTAATTCAACCATGTAACTATAAATATAAATAAATTGGCAACTTAACAGACAATGCACAGCAAATCTTGCCAACATCACGTGCAGATTAAATGAAATCACGTTAAACCTGTGTATGAGACTTTTTTGTCTTGAAAAAAAAAAACAAACTTTCAACCAAAACGTTTGTTTTCGTGATAATGGTGTATAATACAACTCTGGTTCAACCTTTGAACGAAATAACTAATAGATTAGGTAATATTTATTTGCTTTGAATACAAATTTGAGTTAAAGAATTATGTCCCAATTAATCAATTTAAAAACTGAATCCGACCTTTTACCGCATCAATTAAGGCGATAAAAGCTGTTTTCGTATCAATATCTAGAGAGACGCTATGTTGTTTACAGCCTATCTTTCCTTTCAATGAGTTCAGAAATTAGTCGTATTAGGTATGACAATATAATACAGTACACTTCTATACAAATCTTAATAGTACATATAATAGATTTCCTCGGTCCAGTAGCACCAACAAACCATTCTATAAATAGATTGCACACTGTCGCACTGAAGTCCCATTACGAATAAATGGTCAAACAAGCACGTGTCTATTTCAATATTACACTTGTTTCGGTTAGTGACGCACTTCTCTGAATGACATAATCTGACCTAATTTTAACCTTGTAATAGCGTTTGAATATCTATAAATAGTTTCCTCAATTAAAACAATGTCAATGTGTCGCCTTCGTATTTGCGTGACTAAATGAAATGTTTTCTTTGAAATCTTGTATTTATCTCGTGTTTTTGTATGTATATAAACTGAGAACTTGTGGATAAACTTGAAACTTATAGCGTTTAAAAATCTTCAACATGCACACGAACACAGACTCAATCCAACGCATTAACATATCTGTCTTTAGTAAAAGGATCAGTTAAGCTTGTCAATTCAAAGAAATATTTAATGTATTGGACTTAAATTGTTTATATAGCAAATTCGGTAATGAATATCTTAATCCAACAAATTTTACGCGATCCCAGGAATTATTGAGATAAGTTTACGTAATCGGGCAATATCCCAACTCGCTAAGATTGCCCCGTCACAAATATAAAAGAATCTGAACATCGAATAATTTTGACTAATTTAAAACTGATTTTAAAAACCATTTCCGAATTAATACTATTGTGACCCTGTCAGAACTTACACAATGTTGTGTCGCAGTTCTAAAAGAATTCCAGAAGTTTTAAACTGCGGCTACAGTTGACATTTATTAAGCAGACGCTTAAGACTGGTTTGCTCTTTTGATGTCTGATGTGACTTACAAACATCGAATACTAATCAATTATCGTGATACAAATTTATATCGTTGACATGTGTTATATGATCTATTCTAAAATGATTTGGTTTTGACAATTCGCCTACTCAGACCAGACCAAAAATAAGACAACGATTTTTTTTTTTTTTGAAACATATATATATATATATATAACTTAGCGGACAACTGGTATAGATCAACTAAATCCCGTATTACCCGGTTCCTGCGACAACCTTCTAAAATTTTGCTACACAAATGATAAACTTATCCTGAACAGCCAAGTATGTTGGAATAGAATTTGATATTTCAAAGAATTGTTAAGAACAATATGATATGCGATGTTGGAATTGGCCTAAAAACGTGCCAACTTATCTTATATTTACAGGTATGATGTTCTATTATAACCTTTAATTACAACAAACAGCGACACTGTCAATGGGGAACAATTAAAAACACGTTATATCTGCTGTTATCCCCCGTGAATGCCATCCAAAATACCATGTAACCCGACACAAGTGCTCTTAGAAATAAAGCCTTAGAAATAAATACGTAACAGCTGTATGTTAGAATTCGAAACAAATATCTATCAAGAATAATGATGATCCTTAAAGTTTGTAGAAAGGCTAACCACATTATTAATTAATTTATTTATTTATTTTATTTTTACTCCAATATTCTCACGGTCATACCGATAGAATCCCAAACTATATTAATTAATATAATTAAGGTGATTTGACTTAATTCGATTAAACAATCCCTTCTTTTTTAATAACAAGTACATGTACTGTATATACAAAACAAAGCATTCTAAGAATAGTGAAATGGTTGGACCGGACCACAAGTTCATAACATTATAACTCGGTCCGCCCCAGATTTTTTTTTTTTTTTTTTTTTTAAATCCAAGAAATGTTTAAGACCACTTGAGCGTTGTTTACTTTAAACTATATGTATTCAGGAAATGCAAAACAGCCTCTTAAATATTTAATGTAGCTAATGTGTACGGAAGTTTGAACTTTGACAAAAAATTCTCTCCAACTCCAAAACAAAAATGCAGTAATGCAACATTCTCCGGTGTCGGATGGATCCAAAACTATCAATCCTGAACACCAAACAAAAGGGACTGTCAAATACATTTCAACTTATTTACACAAAATACCACATGTATTTTGTTTTAATACCGCTTGTGAGTATTAATTTTACGTCGATATGAATAAAAGATAAAATAAGATTATTTGTAACAATATCATTGATAAGAGGGAATCGAATATTGAAACAATTATCCATTACAAAACAGTTGTACTACTTTTGAATCGTACTGACTGTAATGAAAAACCCTGATTTAACAAAGAAAAGAAAAGCATAATCAACTTTTCTAATAACGTTATCATTTTCTATTTATAACTATGTATTAAAGAACTGTATTCGTTTGTGTTCAATGACAGTAACTATACACGATTTGCATGAAAAATAAGAGATACACAAGAATTTAGTTTGAAATTGACAGTGACATATTCTAGGCCAAGACAATGTGTTTAATGTCTCAACATTTTATTGAATTAATATAGCAATATGTATACAGATCTACGTCCATGTATTTAGTTACATTTCAGTCACTCTTTGTTTCTGCAGTATAAAGCAATTATTCATCTATACCTTTAAAAACTATGCTGAAAAGATATTGTATAAACAAGTTTGCAGATAACGTTTTCGCAAACCAATTTATCCAGGAACAGCCTAAACTGTACACCTGACAACTTTTGTATAGCTGTATATTACCTGTATTACAAAAAAAAAAAATTCAAAGGTCGTTCGGTATAAGACCTGCAACCCTAACAATTTCGACCTCTTTATTTATGTTAGATTTTATCCAATCTGAATTTAAACAGTGGATCTTAAATTCTTATTCTCTGGATGCACGTGTACTGTTGTACATTAATGAAATCATTCAGGAGAAAATTTGTAAGTACTTCTAAATCTTAAATTTTGACGAGTGATTTTGCTGATTTTAAGATCTCGATAGAACTTTGTTGTGTTACCTGGTCAGACTTTTAAAAGAAATGTTTGCCGTGAAAAAATACTATTTGTGCAGGTGCCTGCGTTTGCATGCCGGCAGATACTCCCGGTCCTGTGCGACTTACCGCAGGATGACGGCCGGTGATTGTAAGCGCATGTATGAGAAAAACTTACTTGAACATCAATTGACATAGAGCTACTAGTATAGATAATAAAATAAATAATAAAACTAATTTATCTACTATCAAAGACGCTAGTTTTTCCTTACAATCTTTCTGCCAGTTTCGAATAAACTCGTCCAAACTCAACCCGCATACTGGGCCATTCACTATTTAGACAATTCAACGGCCCCTTTTAGCTTCTAGGCGAGATTAATGTAAGACCCTCTGCAAATTTGCTATTTTTAAAATTGCTAGAAATAACTGTGCAAAATTTCCTTGTCCTAAGCAATGTGACGTCACTAACTTGCTCTACGAGCACCTTGCGAATAGTTAGCGGAAATGCTGTTTGTGAATCTCGTGTTTTGGAAGTACGAGAAAACAAATTTTTACAGTTGTTAAACGAGAAACGCCAATGCTTTGGTTCGAATCTGCAAATTATGAGCATTAGGGCCGCCACACCCCATAAATAGATTCTCAACAGAAAAACGGTAATTATTAGACTGCAAAATTATTTGCGTGTTTGAAATCAATAACAACAGACCTACCAGCATTTGTTTGATGCCTGGGATTTACTGGCAAATCCGCCGTCTTTTTTTGCTTTCCCTGGTCATCCTCTAGACAAGCTGGTTCGCCTCTACGTTCCTGGCGCGCTCTGTATCGTCCACGTGGCGTGTAGATCTAGCTATTCAATTTAACATCGATCTGAAACGCTAGCCAGTACACCTTAAATTCAACTGTGAATATTGCACGTGATCTGAAGTTAATATAACGCTTGAGTGGTTCCCAGACGCTAAGGCGTTCATCATTACTCTATTGTGTTTAGACAGGTAACCAATAAATCACAAAACAAGATTACTTGACAACAACGATAGTTTCTAGTTTACACACCTAGCAACAAGATAGCTACCAATTTCGTGAGAAAATAAATGTAATTATTTTTAGGCAAAATAATTTTTAATAACATAAACTAGAGGAAAACTAATTCTTATCAGCATATGTCAAATTGCAGAAAACTGATTTCAAATTTAATAATACTTAAATCACGTGTCAAATAATTAACACAGAAATGACAAAGTTTCTCCACAATAGTCCAACATAACCTCCAAAACTAAGGTCTTCACATCTGTGGGCCATTTTGAAGTAGAGCAAAAGAAAAAGGCTTCAAAAAGTTCTACAAAATTCAATATAACTCAAAAATAACAACGTGGACATGACAGTAAAATTTCACTCCTAAAAATTATCTTTAGTTATTTTTAATAAATCATTTTCATTGGCCATCTGTAGTCATCCAAATGTAAACAAAAGTACATTTTTAGTTCACCTGAGCTAAAGGCTCAAGGTGAGCTTTTGTGACCACTTGATGTCCATCGTCTGTCGTCAGTCCGTCAACAATTTCTAAAAACTCTTCTTCAAAACCACTGGTCAGATTTACACCAAACTTCACAGGAGTCATTCTTGGGTGGCCCCCTTTCAGAATTGCCCAAAGAATTAGAATCCATATTAAAATCTTTGAAAGTTTTCTTCTCAGAAACTGTCTTTGTTTGTTTGTTTTTGGGTTTTCAACAGTATTTCAGTCATGTAACGGCGGGCAGTTAACCTAAACCAGTGTTCCTGGAGTCTGTACCAGTACAAACCTGTTCTCCGCAAGTAACTGCCACATGAATCAGAGGTGGAGGACTAATGATTTCAGACACAATGTCGTTTACCAAATAGTCACTGAGAACATACGCCCTGCCCGAGGATCGAACTCACGACCCTGCAATCCGTAGACCAACGCTCTTACCTACTGAGCTAAGCGGGCAGGCTGTCAACCGGATTTCAAATATATTTTGTAGAAATGATTTGTAGGTGACCACTACCAAAATTTCTCAAGCTATTCTGTCATACATGCCATATCTCCCGCCGGGAGAGTTTTTCTCCCATATTTTCAGTATATCTCCCGGTCTCCAGCCGGGACACGAAAACCTCCCGTAAAAAAATAAATTCAGAAAAAAAGTCCTCTGTCGAAAATACTTGAAATTCAGTATCGAGTAGCCCGGAAATACTCTTCAAACATAATTTTGATAGTTGTCTATAATCCCTAGCCTGTTTATTGAGAGATACACGCCTGAGGCATTAATTATCTTAATTATCTTAACTACTGTCACCATCTGTTTTAATCTTACCCGTAGGCAATTGTATACATGTGCATGCGAGATTTTAGACTGATTCAATAACATCAAAGTTGCTGATCTGTGATCCGTTTTCATGAAAACGGCTATTTAGCGTGTAAAAAATGAGCGATTAAAGTCTCCCTTATTTTTACCCAAATCTCCCTTAAAAAAAGCCCTGTTGAGGCAAATCTCCCTTATTGACCGTCTGAAAATATGGCATGAATGTTCTGTTTTGGTAAAACACATGGCCACCAGGGGTTGGGGCTCATCTTCCCTGTATGGCTATATTATAAGTTTTCAAAGATCTTCCTCTTCAAAACCACTAGGAAGATTTACACCAAACTTCACAGGAATGCATTGATGGGCTATTAAAAACTGTTCTAAAATTCCAAAAGCGTGCTGCAAGAATTATTCTCGACAAAGATTTCAATGCTCCATCATCAGAATTATTTCTTGAACTGAAATGGATGACATTTCCTGACAGAATAAAATACAAAAAAGCTATCTTAGTATATAAATCAATAAATATGCAATCGCCTGACTATCTTTCTTCAAAATTTAACCACAACCAAACATCTGATCGTGAACTGAGATCAAATCAAAACAATGAACTAAAGGTACCAAAACCAAGAATAGAATTTTTTCATAAATCTTTGAGCTACTCTGGATCCACAATCTGGAATAACATTCCCAATCATATAAGATCATCTGATACTCTTGCAAAATTCAAACAATCCTATCTTCAGTGGCACTTTTCTCAACCAAAATTACTATCAGAAAATACTGCCTACCAAATTCTTTAAGTTTCTAGATGTACAGACTTTTAATGTATGTCAGAATATATTTTGTTTGTTTATACATGTATATAATTTTGTTGTAATTGTAGTTATGGATTATATCATAACAGTTGCTGTCATGTTCGGTAAAATTTTCTCTCATTATTGTTTATAATCATGTTTATTGTACTTGTACATATTTATACAGTGGACCATATTGTAAATTGGCTCTGCCAAATATGTCATCCACTATAAATAAAGTCGTTACTTACTTACTTACTTACAGTGGTGTGGGAGACATATTGATTTACTCCTGTCTGTGTGTGTGTCTGTCACAAAGCTTGTCCGCACTCTAAATCAAACATTTCTGACCCGATCTTCACCAAACTTGAACAAAATGTGTCTGACCATAAGACCTCAGCCAAGTTCGATAACTAGCCAAATCGGCTCAGGCACTTTGGAATTATGGCCCTTGAATTACCGAAAAATCCTCATTTCGCATGCGCTTTCATACAGGCAAACCGTACCCTATACTACTAATTAGTAGTATAGTAGTATAGGGTACGTTTAGCCTGCACGAAAGCGCATGCGAAATTAGTAGTATAGGGTACGTTTTGGGTGCACAAAAGCGCATGCGCAAGATGATTAGGCAGTTGTGGGAGACATGCGCTTTTCTCAAAAGCATCTCTAGTTCTTGGTTGGTTCCCTTTCAAAATTGCCCAAAGACGTGCCATCAAAAACTAGGTCAGTAGGTCTAAAAATAGAAAAACCTTGTGACCTCTAGAGGCCATATATTTCATAAGATCTTCATGAAAGTTGGTCAGAATGTTCACCTTGATGATATCTAGGTCAAGTTCGAAACTGGGTCACGTGCCTTCAAAAACAAGGTCAGTAGGTCTAAAAATAGAAAAACCTTGTGACCTCTCTAGAGGCCATATATTTCATGAGATCTTCATGAAAATTGGTCAGAATGTTCATCTTGATGATATCTAGGTCAAGTTTGAAAGTGGGTGACGTGCCTTCAAAATCTAGGTCAGTAGGTCAAATAATAGAAAAACCTTGTGACCTCTCTAGAGGCCATATTTTTCATGGGATCTGTATGTAAGTTGGTCTGAATGTTCATCT
Source organism: Mercenaria mercenaria (assembly GCF_021730395.1). Lineage (NCBI taxonomy): Eukaryota > Metazoa > Mollusca > Bivalvia > Venerida > Veneridae > Mercenaria > Mercenaria mercenaria. The sequence continues at coordinate 28,363 of NW_026460091.1, read as the reverse complement.
TGATGACATCTAGGTCAAGTTCGAAACTGGGTCACGTGCGGTCAAAACCTAGGTCAGTTGGTCTAAAAAAAGAAAAACCTTGTGACCTCTCTAGAGGCCATATATTTTATGAAATCTTCATGAAAACTGGTCAGAATATTCACCTTGATGATATCTAGGTCAAGTTTGAAAGTGGGTCACGTACCATCAAATACTAGATCAGTAGGTCAAATAATAGAAAAACCTTGTGACCTCTCTAAAGGCCATATTTTTCATGGGATCTTTATGAAAGTTGGTCTGAATGTTCATCTTGATGATATCTAGGTCAAGTTCGAAACAGGATCATGTGTGATCAAAAACTAGGTCAGTAGGTCTGAAAATAGAAAAACCTTGTGACCTCTCTAGAGGCCATACTTGTGAATGGATCTCCATAAGAATTGGTCAGAATGTTCATCTTGATGATATCTAGGTCAAGTTCGAAAGTAGGTCACGTGCCATCAAAAAGTAGATCAGTAGGTCAAATAATGAAAAAACGTTGTGACCCTCTAGAGGCCATATTTTTCATGGGATCTGTATGAAAATTGGTCTGAATGTTTATCTTGATGATATATAGGTCAAGTTTGAAACTGGGTCAGCTGCGGTCAAAAACTAGGTCAGTAGGTCTTCAAATAGAAAAACCTTGTGACCTCTCTAGAGGCCATACCCTTGAATGGATCTTCATGAAAATTGGTCAGAATGTTCACCTTGATGATATCTAGGTCAAGTTTGAAACTGGGTCACATGCCTTAAAAAACTAGGTCAGTAGGTCAAATAATAAAAAAACCTTGTGGCCTCTCTAGAGGCCATACTTTTAATGTGATCTGTATGAAAGTTGGTCTGAATGTTCATCTTGATGATATCTAGGTCAAGTTTGAAACTGGGTCAACTGCGGTCAAAAACTAGGTCAGTAGGTCTAAAATTAGAAAAATCTTTTGACATCTCTAGAGGCCATATTTTTCAATGGATCTTCATGAAAATTGATCTGAATGTTCACCTTGATGATATCTAGGTCAGTTTCGAAACTGGGTCATGTGCGGTCAAAAACTAGGCCAGTAGGTATAAAAATAGAAAAACCTTGTGACCTCTCTAGAGGCCATATTTTTCACGAGATCTTCGTGAAAATTAGTGAGAATGTTCACCTTGATGATATCTAGATAAAGTTAAAAACAGGGTCACGTACCTTCGAAAACTAGGTCAATAGATTAAATAATAGAAAAACCTTGTGACCTCTCTAGAGACCATATTTTTCAATGGATCTTCATGAAAATTGGTCAGAATTTTTATGCCCCCGAAGGGAGGCATATAGTTTTTGAACCGTCTGTCGGTCTGTCTGTCCGCAATTTCGTGTCCGGTCCATATCTTTGTCATCGATGGATGGATTTTCAAATAACTTTGCATGAATGTGTACCACAGTAAGACGACTTGTCGCGTGCAAGACCCAGGTCCGTAGCTCAAAGGTCAAGGTCACACTTAGACGTTAAAGGTCATTTTTCATGATAGTGCATTCGTGTCCAGTCCATATCTTTGTCATCCATGGATGGATTTTCAAATAACTTGGCATGAATGTGTACCACAGTAAGATGACGTGTCGCGCGCAAGACCCAGGTCCGTAGCTCAAAGGTCAAGGTCACACTTAGACGTTAAAGGTCATTTTTCATGATAGTGCATTCGTGTCCGGTCCATATCTTTGTCACCCATGGATGGATTTTCAAATAACTTGGCATGAATGTGTACCACAGTAAGACGACGTGTTGCGCGCAAGACCCAGGTCGGTAGCTCAAAGGTCAAGGTCACACTTAGACGTTAAAGGTCATATTTCATGATAGTGCATTGATGGGCGTGTTCGGTCCATATCTTTGTCATTCATGCATGGATTTTAAAATTATTGGGCATGAATGTGTACCACAGTAAGACGACATGTCGCGCGCAAGACCCAGGTCCGTAGGTCAAAGGTCCTAAACTCTAACATCGGCCATAACTCTTCATTCAAAGTGCCATCGGGGGCATGTGTCATCCTATGGAGACAGCTCTTGTTATCTTGATAATATCTAGGTCAAGTTCAAAACTGGGTCACATGAGCTCAAAAACTAGGTCACTATGTCAAATAATAGAAAAAACGACGTCATACTCAAAACTGGGTCATGTGGGAAAAGGTGAGCGATTCAGGACCATCATGGTCCTCTTGTTTATTAATGTACATGCATTACACTGCTATATTATATGTTTTGCCCCTGCATTACAGTAGCGGTTCATTCACGGTCTTCAGAGCCGTTAAAATTTTCATCATTTGAATCTGAATTGAACAAGTGCAGTTTTTCCTCGTCTAACAGTGAGGATGATGCTTTTTCTACAACCAGACTTAAGGGAACATCGTCATCACTGCTGTCACTGCCATTTGCAATAGTTCTCATAAAGTGGCTCAGAGGAACATCTTCGTCACTGTCAGACTCGGAATAAGTTTGCTCATTCACGATACCAGCCTTATGAAAGGCTTTCTGAATGGTTTTGCCGAGAGGGTCTTTGAAAACAGCTCAAGAAAACTTACATTTGGGACTTAACAGTTCACTGCATTCTATGGATTAACAAGTGTGGTTAACAGTAAATACAACCAACTTCAATGACTATTTATTGAGGACAGTCTTTATACAACATGGTCAAGTGCGACGCAATGCGGTGTATAGGCCGCGGCCAATATGCCAGAGTGGTCTATACCTTCATTTTATTTCTGATATAGTTAAAATATACCACTGCGGCCAATACGGTGCAGCGGCCTATTGTCCGGAAAATACGGTATATGTATATAATGGAAACTTTAAAAATCTTCTTGTGCGAAACTGCTGGCCTGATTTTAATTTTTTTTTAAATAAATGATGCTTGTGTGACGCCTCTACCAAGATTTTTCAAATTATTCTGATTTGTCAAAAAACATGGCCGCCAGAGGGCATGGTCACTTTTCCCTATAGTGGAAATTAAAAAAATCTTCTTGTGTGAAACTGCTTGCCTGATTTTTAAATAATTTTACACAAAATGAATGGTCCTTGTGTGACCCTCTACCAAGATTGTTCAAATTATTCAGATTCGTCAAAAAACATGGCCACCAAGTGACGTGGTCACTTTTCCCTATATGTACATAGTAGAAACTCTTGTATAAAACTGTTAGCCTAATTTTAAAATAATTTTACACAAATTATCCTTGTGTCACCTTCTACAAATAATGTTAAAATTTTTCTGATTCCTCAAAAAAAACATGGCTGCCAGAGGGCATGGTCACTTTTCATCAACAATTTCTTTAAACAACATCTCCTCCAAAACCACTGAATGCATTTTGATGAAACTTTACACAAAATGATCTCTGGGTAGCCCTCTTTCAAAGTGGTTCCGGTTCATTGAACATATGGGTCTTTCTAGTTAAAAAATAGGTGTTCAGCTGTCAGATTTTAAAAATCTTTTTCTCTAGAGCTTTGATATAGACTAACATAGAAGAAACCCAACTCTGTACTTGTACCATTATGTTATACAAACACATTTGAAGCCATGTACACAGGTGAGCACTTAAGGGTCAATGACCCTCTTGTTCAATTTTTGTCTATGCATAATGGCCTTGCAGCGGTATATTTTATAGTGCAAGATAATTTCATAGTGATAAAGGGTATGGTTGTATTTTTAGCACAACAATTTGAAAAATTTCAAAAGATAGAGCAATTGTTCACCTTTTTAGCTCATCTGGTTTTTTGGAAAAAAAATGATGAGTTATTTCATTACTTGGTCGACATTGGTGTCGGCGTTGCCTGGTTAAGTTTTATATTTAGGTCAGCTTTTCTCCTAAACTATCAAAGCTATTGCTTTAAAACTTGCAATACTTGTTCACCATCATTAGCTGACTCTCTACAGCAAGAAACATAACTCCATCCTGCTTTTTGCAAGAATTATGGCCCCTTTTGAACATAGAAAATCAGATTTCTTGGTTAAGTTTTATGTTTAGGTCAACTTTTCTCCTAAAATATCAAAGCTATTGCTTTAAAACTTGGAGCAGTTATTCGCTATTAAAACCTGACACTGCACAGCAAGTACTGTAACTGCATTGCTTTTTGCAAGAATTATGGCCCCTTTTGGACTTAGAAAATCATGGGTAGGTCAATATTTCTATTATACAGAGACAAAAAAAATCAGGTGAGCGTCTGCACCTGCATGGCGGTGCTCTTGTTGTTGATGCTTTCACAGTGTAATTGAATTCAAAATATTGTTTGTTATCATTTATTTGTCAATGCATTGATCATATGTATGAAACAGATGTAACAAATATTGATCATCAGTTATTCTAAAATATATGGTGGCATATGTATATGCATATCGTAACCAAATAACTTTGTTGAAAAGTATGAAAATATTCAAGAAAATTGAAGATTTTTCACCAAAAAATAAATAATTTTCCACCTGGTAGTGAGACTGTAACTTAAGTATAAGAAAAAAAAAATTCTCAAAAAGTTTTTGACATAAATTTTAGTGAAAATGATTTTAATTTTCATGAATTTTAAACAGTTATTTTAAATGCAGAAATATGCCATAGTAATCATAATTATAGATTGCACGAGACTGCATGACTGATTTATCTGGTCTAATAAAACACAAAAATAAATATCTAAATATTTTGGAATATCATTAGACAAGAACTTTTAAATGTATGCAATACAATTATAGCTTTTTATTCCATCTTATTTCAACACCATCTGCTAAGACTTTATGAGATTTTGGTCCTGTACATGTTTAAAACTTTAGCAACATTCTCTCATTGTTTCTTAAAAACGTATTGACAAAAAGGAAACAAGAGGTCCCAGCAGCATGTTCATCTGTGTCAAAAGTTTTGTGAACAAAGATACTGCATTCATTGCTTGGTTAAAGTTTTGATGCAGTTTCGGTTTTATCTCTGTGAGTACTGAATAGATTTTCTTTAAACTGTATATTTTTAGTTGTCATGTATAACTATTGACATCATAAGGCACAAGGTCTATAACTGGGCTCAAATATGTCATGAACAATTATTATGCCCTGTGCTTCACTTGGATTTTCAGGTTAAAGTTTTAGCACTTTCACCCTTTTTAGTTATTACTAAAATAGATTTGTCTACACTTAATAGTTGTTCCACATCCTAACCAACATCTTATGAGTCAGGATGCATTACGAATGCACAAATATTCCATGGATAAATTCATGTCCTTTAATACTCAATATTTAAATACACTTCCACTCTATCTCATGTTACTATTCAATCTTTAAACTATTGTCTCACATCATCCCCCACATCAGGGGTATTAACCACTGCAGTGGTAGCTCAAGTTTTCTCAGATATCAAGATTAGAAATAGTCAAGTGTTCTGTCTCCTCTCACAAGTCTTGTCATTTAAAAATTCCAAACAAACAGTATTGACTATACAAAACATGGCTATGCAAGTCACATGATGAAGTGAAATAAAGACTTCTTTAAAATCTTTAGTGAATATTAATTGAAATAACTTTTGACACATGGGTACATGTATGCTTTGCAATTGCAGCTGGAAAAAAAATCGTCTCACGAAAAAGGTGATAAGTAGACTTTGTTTGTTTCATCTGCCGAAAAAGATACCTATTTATATGCTTTTAAGATCTGACTGATTGAGCTCCTACTAACTTTGCTAAAAGTCTGCAGATGTGGATTATTGCTACATTATTTCTTTCTCTAACCTTCAGTGAATACATGTAGCAGTATAAAGCTTTGTTAGGTTGGTTCTCCTTTTCCCAGCACTGTCCTAGTAGATTTAGGGCTGTTTCCCTGTGACCAAGGTTGGGGGCTGTTTCAGTTGTTCTTACAAGATTAGTAAGTGCTTGATGCTGATCTTCAAATCTCTGAATGTGGCCATAGGTCTTGTATTGTAGAAAATAGAGGTAAGGGAGCGAATCTACAACAGCCCAGTCCATCCAGTAGTCTCTACCATCTCTATACCACAAGTCATCTGGAGTTGATCGAAACAATTCATACTGTAGTTCATGTGGAACACAATGAATTTCAGCAGGAGTAAATTTGACACAAAATGCACAGACACTTTTTACAGCTTCTTCATTTAGATAATATGCCGCTTCTTCAAACTTTTTCCGTATTCCAGGTTTTATGTAATCATGGCAGCTACACGCAGGTTCAATCTGAAAGAAGTCGTAACGTTCCCCTGTATCCTTCAGAATGAATTCTGTATTTTCCAAATTCCCCACACTGTAGAACACAGATGCAAGTTTCAGTCTGCCAGAAGCAACATCAGAATTCAGGCCTGCAGATAACCAGGCTAGTGCTTCTGGAGTTATGGTGTTATTTGTCCGAATATTTGTAGAGGCAATTGTAGTTCCCAGTGTTGAGCAGACCACTGGTGCTAGGAGACTGCATGCTTTCTGTTCTAACTTACTTCCTTCTCTATAACATCTGTCATAATTTGTTAATACATTGAGCAGGTTCTGTACAGTTGTTACAGGACTGTTTTGGTTTGTTTCTGATAACATTCTTATACTATAATAAGTGATTGTCTTAGCTGTGGTTTCTAATAATCCTCCTGAAATTTTGAGACAGTTTTCCTTTTTATGTAGCAAGTTTCCTGCTATCTGATATAAAATGTTCAGTTTAATATGTAGTCTTTGACCAAGGTCATCAATCTGAACCTCAAGCAATGCTTGTCCATCACTTTGTATTAAGTGAAACATTCTGTCTAGCAACAGAGCTTTAACTTCAGGTGAAAACTGTCCTGCCATCAGATTGTTTTCTGGTATAATGGAATGTGGGCAGTTTTCTTGTTGTAAACAGTTGTATAGTACATGTAAACAACATGATAAACATGTAAATAAACTATTTTCTTGCCATGCATTTGAATGTGTGTTTTCAATACAATATAATAGAACTGATTTACACATAAAACTTGTAATTTGACCTTCACCAGCATGACGAAGAAATGTTTTAAGAATCATTTTCATTAGTACATAACAGCGTATTTGTGTAATGTTTAAACTAAACATCTCTCTGCTTGTGAAGTAGAAATTCTCCATTCAAGCTCTGGATTCTGGCTGACTTTACTTCCAACAGAAACAATGAAGCATCCATTATTTACTGCAAATCTCTTCATGTCTGCAGTTGGCCATCTTGCTATCCCTTGTCTGTGTAACCAGGGTCTAGCTTCATAGGGCCATGACCTACAATGATAGGCAGGAACAACGTCATAGTCTATTGATCCAGGTACAAAATGTGCTCCATGTATAGCCCATGATGGACCATGTTGTACAGCCCCTGCAGGTGTTCTATCTCTAATCATAGTATTCTTTAGCAACACCCTTCCGCTTGCATCTCTAACATGGTACTTATCTGGAACATATGTACCAAGAAGAGGTACATCATCATGGATCCGTTGTAGAAGACAGTAACCTGGTGTTGTTGTATTATCCTGGATCATCAGTAGATTCCTGAAGCCAGGTTCCCATTCTGCAATGTCCTGTATCACATTACATTTATGTACGCAGTTTAGACTGTCACTATCTGAATGAAGTCCTTCTGTTGTTGTGCCTTCCGAAAGACTGCCAAAATTGTAAATGGACACCCTATGTATAGGCATGCGTGTAATTGTTTTCATAGTTTCTTCCAGTAGGACTGCCTTTCTCCTTTTGAGCACCATTTCCTCATTCACTCCAATATCATCAAGGACCTCAGACAGTCTCAAGGACAGGTTCTGTTTGTAGTCAGGAACATGAAACATACTGCAAGAAATGAACATAATTATTAACTATTGAAATGTCTATATGCCACATGTTAGGCGGTATTTGCAATACAAATGTTCAGTTACATTTTGTATTAGCTTGAACTCCTCTATGTACAAAATGTATTTTTGTAGCTGCAGCATTATGAAATATTTAAGAAACTAAGACTGTGTCAAAATAAAATTAGAATGAACTGACAAAAAAAAAATATATATATATCATTTGTCGGTGCGACGTTAAATCAAAAAAAAAAAAAAAAAAAAAAAAATTATCTCACTTCTGTTATTATTATTATTATTTTTATGCAACATTTACTGTAGGTATTCATACTTACACGACTGTTACAGTTTCCTCAATTTTAAAAAGAATAATATTTTGCTGTACTTTCTTGTTAAGAAATACAGGTTTCTTCTAGGAAGTAAACCCCCTTGTTGTTTTGAGGTGAACAGGGGAAGATACTGTATTTACATGCATGTTGAGTACCTTGTGTACTGTCCCTTGACCTCTATCCCGATGAGGCCCACCCCGCTTAGCTCAGTAGGTAGAGCATAATGGTATACGGATCGTGGGGTCCTGAGCTCAATATTCGGGCGGGGCTCATGTTCTCTGTGACTATTTGATAAACAACATTGTGTCTGAAATCATTAATCCTCCCCCTCTGATTCATGTAGGGAAGTTGACATTTACTTGCCGTGAATAGGTTTGTAGTGGTACAGCATCCGGTTAACTGCCCACCTGATTTTATTATCCCCCGACGAAAGTCGGAGGGATATAGTTTTGGCGTTGTCCGTCCGTCAGTCCGTCCGTCAACAATTTCTTGTCTGCACGATAGTGGTTTCATTTATGATTTTATTTTAACCAAACTTGCACACAACTTGTATCACCATAAGATCTCGGTTCCTTTCTTGAACTGGCCAGATCCCATTATGGGTTCCAGAGTTATGGCCCCTAAAAGGGCCAAAATTAGCTATTTTGACCTTGTCTGCACAATAGCAGCTTTATTTATGATTTGATTTTTACCAAACTGGCACACAACTTGTATCAACACAAGATCTTGGTTCCTTTCTTGAACTGGCCAGATTCCATTATGGGTTCCAGAGTTATGGCCCCTGAAAGGGCCAGAATTAGCTATTTTGACCTTGTCTGCACAATAGCAGCTTCATTTATGACTTTATTTTAACCAAACTTGCACACAACTTGTATCACTATAAGATCTTGGTTCCTTTCTTGAACTGGCGAGATTCCTTTATTGGTTCCAGAGTTATGGCCCCTGAAAGGGCCGGAATTAGCTATTTTGACCTTACCTGCACAATAGCAGCTTCATTTATGATTTGAATTTAATCAAACTTGCACAAAACTTGTGTCGCCATAAGATCTCAGTTCCTTTTTTGAACTGGCCAGATTCCTTAATGGGTTTCAGAGTTATGGCCCCTGAAAGGGCCAAAATTAGCTATTTTGACCTTGTCTGCACAATAGCAGCTTCATTTATGATTTTATTGTACCCCCCGACAACAAAGTTGTAAGGGGGGGTATACTGGTTTCAGGTTGTCTGTCTGTCTGTCCGTCTGTCCGTAGACGCAGTCTTGTGCGCACCATCTCTCCTTATCCCCTTGACAGAATTTAATGAAACTTCACACAAGTGATCAGTACCAACAGTAGTTGTGCATGGGGCACGTTAGGTTCTTTTAGAAAAAAAATTTGCAGAGTTATGGGACTTTGTTTTTTTGTTACTATACTATATATATACATAGACACAATCTTGTGCGCACCATCTCTCCTCATCCCCTTGACACAATTTAATGAAACTTCACACAAGTGATCAGTACCAACAGTAGTTGTGCATGGGACATGTTAGGTTCTTTTAGAAAAAAAAATTCCAGAGTTATGGGACTTTGTTTTTTTGTTACTATACTATATACATAGACACAATCTTGTGCGCACCATCTCTCCTTATCCCCTTGACAGAATTTAATGAAACTTCACACAAGTGATCAGTACCAACAGTAGTTGTGCATGGGACATGTTAGGTTCTTTTAGAAAAAAAATTTGCAGAGTTATGGGACTTTGTTTTTTTGTTACTATACTATATACATAGACACAATCTTGTGCGCACCATCTCTCCTCATCCCCTTGACACAGTTTAATGAAACTTCACACAAGTGATCAGTACCAACAGTAGTTGTGCATTGGACATTTTAGGTTCTTTTAGAAAAAAAAATTCCAGAGTTATGGGACTTTGTTTTTTTGTTACTATACTATATACATAGACACAATCTTGTGCACACCATCTCTCCTCATCCCCTTGACACAATTTAATAAAACTTCACACAAGTGATCAGTAACAACAGTAGTTGTGCATGGGGCATGTTAGGTTCTTTCAGAAAAAATTGTTTGCAGAGTTATGGGACTTTGTTTTTTTGTTACTATACTATATACATAGGCACAATCTTGTGCGCACCATCTCTCCTCATCCTCTTGACACAATTTAATGAAACTTCACACAAGTGATCAGTAACAACAGTAGTTGTGCATGGGGCATGTTAGGCTCTTTCAGCGACAAAAATTGCAGAGTTATGGGACTTTGTTTCTTGTTAACATACTATGTACATACAGTCTGAATATGCAATTTTGTGCGTGCCTAATCTACCAAACCCTTGCACACAATTTAATGAAACTTCACACAAGTGATCAGTACCAACCCTAGTTGTGCATGGTGCATGTTACATTCTTTTAGATAAATATTCTGCATAGTTATGGGACTTTGTTTTTTGTTACTATACTGTATACATACAGTCTATATATACATACAGTCCACATAATTATGCAATCTTGTGTGCATCAAATTGCAATGTACTGTGTCAGTGCATGCGGGGGGGTACATTCATCACCTTTAGTGATAGCTCTAGTTTTAACCAAACTTGCACACAACTTGTATCACCACAAGATCTTGGTTCCTTTCTTGAACTGGCCAGATTCCTTCATGGGTTCCAGAGTTATGGCCCCCTAAAGGTCCAAAATTGGCTATTTTGGCTTTTGCAGCCATATAGAGACTTCATTTATGGTTTTATTTGATACAAACTTCCAAAATATCTTCAACAACAATAAATCTTGGATTCCATGACAAATCATTCCAGAGTTATTTTATATCTGATTACCTCCCCTGATTGTAATCAAAATGGATTTATATCATTAAGTACTTATTTGAAATTTCATTATTGTCATTAGTTGGACTGAGCCAATCAGGGTAGATAACTATGGACTGATTTTATGTCAAATTACCTCCCTTTATTTCAAATTAAAATGGGTATATCTCCGTAACTAATGAAGATACTGATCTGAAACTTCATTATAATGTCAACAGATTTATTTGGCAGATCCTTCTTTTGTTCACTAACAATAATTTTTTTTTAGTTTAATTACTTCCCTTTTACATTACTATAAATAGCTTATTTTTAGTAACTTTTTTATTATTGGCCGTAGAGAAAAACCGAGACCACTTTTCTGTGATATAACATGGATGGTTCCTCCAATTTTTAGGTGTATTGTGACATATTTGCACCTTTTAAGAATTTTTTTTTCTTTTTGGTTAAATTTCTTCCCTTTGTTGTTCCTGTCCTTTGGACTTAGATATTTTTTCTGAGGACCTTCTTGTCCTCAAGTGCAGTGATAACAGGTGAGCGATATAGAGCCATCATGGCCCTCTTGTTTCTTTTTCCTGGCTAAAGGAACAATAGAAAGAACAAAACAGTAGCCACATAAATACCCATATGTAGGAAAGTCTGTCTGTCCATCTGTCTGTCTGTAAATCTGGATCCTGCAATTACTCAAAAAGCATTCAAGCTAGGTTCATAAAACTTGGTATGTGAATACAGGGCAGTATGTAGATTTAGCAAGTCATGACTGATGCTTGTAGGTCAAAGTCACTATTAAGGGTCAAGTAAAAATTGTTTCTGCTCCATAACTTTTATGTAAGATGTATTATTTAAATGCTTCACACAAACATTCCTCATGATGACACAATGTGTCAACACATGAACTAAGCTTGTTGGTTAAAGGTTAAGGTCACTGTTTAAGGTCAAGTAAATATATGTTTCATTTTGTAGCATTGAAGCATTTTTAGCTCACCTGAACACAAAGTGAGCTTTTGTGATCGCCCTGTGTCCATCGTCGTCCGTGGCATCAACAATTTGACTGTTAACACTCTAGAGGTCACAATTTTGGCCCAATCTTAATGAAACTTGGTCAGAATGTTACTCAATAAAATCTTGGACGAGTTCAATATTGGGTCATCTGGGATTAAAAACTAGGTCACAGGGTCAAATCTAAGGAAAAGCTTGTTAACACTCTAGAGGCCACATTTATGACTGTATCTTCATGAAACTTGGTCAGAATGTTAATCTTTAGGTCAAGTTTGAATCTAGGTCATGTGGGGTCAAAAACTAGGTCACCAGGTCAAATCAAAGGAAAAGCTTGTTAACACTGTAGACACCACATTTGTGACCATATCTTAATGAAACATGGTCAGAATGTTAATCATGATGATTTTTAGGTGAGGTTCTAATCTTGGTCAGGTTGGGTCAAAAACTAGGTCACCTGATCAAATCAAAGGTAAAGCTTGTTAACACTGTAGAGGCCACATTTATGACTATATCTTAATGAAACTTAGTCAGAATGTTAAACATGATAATCTTACGGTCAAGTTCAAATCTGGGTCATGTGGGGCTAAACACTCTAGAGACCTAATTTTAAGTTTGAAACTCATGGCAATTGATCAGAATGTTTGTCTTGATGACCACTAGGTAAGGTTTGAATTTGGGTCATGTGGGTTCAAAAACTAGGTCACCAGGTCAAATAAAAGGTAAAGCATGTTAACAATCTAGAGGTAAAATTTATGACTGTATCTTCATGAAACATGGTCAGAATGTTAATCTTGATGATCTTTAGGCCAAATTGGAATCTGGGTCATGTGGGGTCAAAAACTAGGTCACCAGGTCAAATCAAAAGAAAAGGTAGTGAACACTAGAGACCACATTTATGACCATATCTTTTTGAAACTTGGTCAGAATGTTAGTCTTATCTTTAGGTCAAGTTCGAATCTGGGTCAGATGGGGTCAAAAACTAGGTCAAATTATAGGAAAAAGTAGTTAATACTCTGGAAGTCACATTTATGACCATATCTTAATGAAACTTGGTCAGAATGTTAATCTTGATGATCTTTAGGTCAGTAGGTTAGGTGAGCGATACAGGGCCTTCATGGCCCTCTTGTCTTATCAGTACACAGAAATGTTCCCCATGATTAGACTATGTGTCACGCACATGGCCCATGGTTGTCAGTCAAAGGTCAAGGTCACTATTGAAGGTCAAGACAGGTAAAATTGTTTCTGCTCCAGAACTTTCATGTGGATTATCTTAGTACTGCACACAAATCTTCCCCATGATGAGACAATGTGTCGCATACATGATCTATGCTTTTAGGTCAAGGTCACTATTGAAATTGAAGTAAAAATAGTTTTTGTTTTGTAGTTCCTAAATGCCTTGGAGTTTTAGTCCTAACACAGTCGCCAACAACCACAAGGGACAAACACTAAGTTTTCCACCAATAGGAGACTTCTGTATTGCCACTGCAATACTGGGTCACTTGTTACCTTAAAATTTCCGGAAAAAGTTTTGCATGTAAAAAGGTTTCAGACATCACACATGCCTTCGTCATGATGTAATGACCTCATATAACTCGAGCTTTTATTTTGTCGAAATTATGCCCCTTTTTATCTTAGAATTTCATATTAAAGTTTTGCATGTAGGTATCTCAGAAGCTACTATGCTTTCAAACTTCTCACAGTCATGTCTTTTGGCTTCATGAGATAACCTCCAAGGACAAGTTGAATAACTCAAGATTTTATTTCATCAAAATTGTGCCCCTTTTTAAAATACAAATTTTGTGACAGTTTTGCATGTGTGCAGGTTGTCAGGAATTACTTGACCAAATGTTTTCAGATTCTCCACACATCTTTGGCATCATGGAATGACCTCACATGGCAAGTTTCATTACTCTAGCAAAATTAGCCACTTTTTCAAGATAACTTTGTTATGTATGTAAGATATTAGGTGAAAAGGCTTCAAATAGGTGTGCATGCTGTTTTTTATTATGGTCCACTGTGAAGGCAGGAAGTTTTTACGTACATCCATCACACTTTATAGATCAACAGACAAACCAAAATGGTTTAGGGCCTTTAGCTGGAAATTTATTTTTTGTTGTATTCTGTTTTGCCAGGAGGAAGATAGGCAAATGAGAAACCTAGCTGTAATTCCTCTGGTGATGTTTGATGTGCATCAACATAGTCTCAACAAGAACAGACTCTTCACCGACTGTATGGAGGAATATAAAGAGAGAGAGAAAAAACAATGTATGGACAACCCAAGAGAAACAGATACTTAAGGAGAAATACCTGTAGCATCCAAACAAAATTTCGGTCTTACTGCTTCATTTCTTGAGAAAAAGGTAATTTTTCATGAACTTACGTAATTATCATATGAGTTTTGTGACATATATGTTTTATATGTTATGTTCAGCAGTATATAGATGTCAAGCTTTTTGTATTTTCACTTCATAAGACAACATTATTTTTCGTTTATAGTCTGAAATGTGACGGTTAAAAGAGTTCTGGAATGTGTTTGTAGAAACTTCAGTGGGTAGCCTGTTGTAGGTACATGCAAGGTATAAAATTGGAAGGAACCATTAACCTAGTCATTGTACCTCACCGACAAGAAAGTTGTAAGGGGGTGAGAACTGGTTTCAGCTTGTCTGTCTGTCCGTCTGGCCGTCTGGTCCATAGACGCAATCTTGTGTGCACCATCTGCTCCTTATCCCCTTGACAGAAATATAATGAAACTGTCACACACGTGATCATACAACATAGTTACGCATGGGCATGTTAGTTCTTTTTAGAAAAAAAATTTGCATAGTTATGGAACTTGTTTTTTGTTACTATTCTAATATAACATAGACACAATCTTGTGCACACCATCTCCCCTCATTCCCCTTGACAGCAATTTAATGAGAACTTCACACAAGTGATCAGTACCAACATAGCTGAGCATGGGGCATGTTAGGTTCTTTTAGAAAATAAAAGTGCAGAGTTATGGGACTTTTGTGGGGGGGAATCTATACTATAAACATAGAACAAAATCTTGTGCGCACCATTCTCACCTCATCCCCTTGCACATTTTAATGAAACTTCACCAAGTGATCAGTGAACACATATTTGTGCATGGGCATGTTAGTTCTTCAGAAAAAAAATTTGCAGAGTATGGGACGTTGTTTCTCTGTTTTACATACTATGTACATACAGTCCCCTGCATATGCAATCTTGTGCGTGCCTAATCTACCAACCCTTGCACACAATTTAAGAAACTTCACACAAGATCAGTAAACCAACCCCTAGTTGTGCATGGTCATGTTACATAGTCTTTTAGGTAAATATTCGCATAGTTATGGGACTTTGTTTTTTGTTACTAGAACTGTATCCATACGGTCCTATATACGTACAGTCCCACATAATATGCAATCTTTGTGCGGCAATTGCAATGTACAGTGTCAGGCATAGGGAGGGGGAGCAAGGTACATTCATCACCTTTAGTTGATTAGCTTCTAGTTTTTGTTCTGCTTCTAAAAATTTGTTATTTGCAGAGAAATTAAATGATACCAAAGCAGAATCCCTGTAACCTGATAGAAAACTGTAGAACATGATGTTTAGTGAAAGTAATTACATGATTGTGTATAGGAAAACAAAAAAAACATGAACATTTCTGCTATTGCTTTAGTACTGCATTTTTCCCCAGCTCAAGCAGGTTGAAGAGTACGAAAATAAATGGTGATAAAAACAACACGTACAGAAGAGGCAGCCAACAGAAAGCACAGGTAGATTAATCTTAGGTTGCTCTTTAAACTCTATACAGGTAGTTATATCTTAGGTTGCTCTGAAACCTATACAGGTAGATATATCTTATCTCTAGTGGCGCTGTAAACCTCTATACAGGTAGCGATATGATCTTAGTTGCTCTAAACTCTATACAGGTAATATATCTTAGTTGTTCTTAAACTCTATACATAGATATATCTTAGGTTTTGTTCTTAAACTCTATACAGGTAATATATCGTAGGTGTTTCTTAAACTCTAGTACAGTTAGATATATCTTAGGTTGTTCTTAAAACTCTTAACAGGTAGATAAATTTAGGTGCTCTTAACTCTATACAGGTAGATCTATCTGAGGATTGCTCTTAAAAACTCTATACAGGTAGATATATCTTAGTTGCTCTTAAACTCTATACAGGTAGATATATCTTAGGTTGTGCTTAAACTCTATACAGATGATGATCCACTGAATTTGGGTATAGTAAATATTTGGAAGATCCACCAAACTTGTAGACAGCTTGGTCTATTGATCTGGTTGAATTAAATTGAAATTAACATAAATTAAACGGATTTTTGTTTACTGATAGGGTTTGACCGAAGTGACACATTAAAAAATCACATCCGATCATTTCATTGTATGCTCAGAATAGGTGAAAACGATAGACTTCAATCCACATGCTTTCTTTCCTTTCTTTAAAACATTGTATGTTGGCCATTGAAACAAAAGTATGATTTCTTTGAATAGCTAATCAGTTTAGGGTCAGCTACCTTAATATTAACAATCATTTTCAGTTATAAAACTGAAAATTTAAAATCATGACCTGGTCAGACTGTAGGATCTCTTTCAGTTTGATTTAGAGACCTGACCTTTATTTATCATTAACCCATATCATGCTGGGAACGATTGATTCGCCTTTGCACAAAACACACCAGTGGTAGATCATGATCAACCTGCACAATCCGCAGTCTGATCTGCACTCAGTACCTTGGTATTACCTCCCGATATAACAGTTACTGGACTTGTCCAATTGGAAGATGACAAGTTCATTAATATAGAAATTTAGTGAGTAAGAAATGAATGAGAAATTGAAGTATTTTCTTTGTGGTATTTCATCCCCAAGCGTATTAAACCGAAGGAAAGAAGGTCTGATACCAAGAGCTTTGGATTTGTCATCACAGCTGCAAGAACATCAGCAAGTCTGCTGATGAGCTGTGAACATGTATGTTTTAACTTTTTAGTGTTTATCCTGTAGCCGTCAGGTATATAAGTATATACATGATGTAGGTTATTTAACATTGTTCTTACAACACGAGATATACTTGGATGAGTACCTATACTGAGTAAACCATATTGGAACCGCCGCTAGGCGAGTCCAATATGGTTACCCAGCTGGGTACGAGTCCTATAATCTTGTATTGTACAGTACAATGTTAAATAGCCTTCTATTTATATAATATGTATTTTAGTTTAAAAAATCAATTTTCAATCGGATGTTTTGGCGTTTGTCATTTATAAATGTGTATATCTTGTAGGTACATGTGTTGCAAATAAATGTTCAAGATAGGATGAAGTAAAATAGACATAGAATATAGAGGGTATATGTTTGTTTCAGTGCAAGATTGAAATATCTTTCACAAGTGAACACCAGAAAACAATATTTAAAGTGAAAATTTAAGAATGTTGTTTATGGGTAAAAGATATTTTTATCTAATATGTAAAACATCACTAAATTTCATTTTATTTCATGTTTAAGTTAAACTACCCATTGTTTAGCTTCGACTATAACGAAGTATAAGGAGAGCTATCCGACTTGACCCTGCAATCGCGTCAGCGTTGGCGTCCTTCCACTCCCTACCTTGTTAAGTTTTTTACACTTTACTTTAGCCCCCGAAATGGGAGGCATATTAGTTTTTCACCTTCCGGACCGTAGTTCGTTCGTTAGTCACAACTTAACTTTTTGCCATGAGCACTTTTACCTCGCGAACCACAGCACCCAGACCTTCAAACTTCACATGCTGATCGTACTTATTGAGTACAACCACCCCTACTGACTTGGGGGCACCCAGGTCAAAGGTCAAGGTCACAGGGTGCCAACGTTACTTTGTGCATGAAGGCATTTACTCGCGAACCACTGCACCCATGACCTTCAAATTCACATTCGATATACTTATTGAAGTACACCACCCCAACTGATGTTGGGGGTCACCAGGTCAAAGGTCAAGGTCACAGGGGCCACTTAACTTTTGCATGAAGCACGTTACTACGCGAACTCACTTCACCCAGGACCTTCAAACTTTACATGCTGATAGTTACTTATTGAGCTGCACCACCCCTACTGACTTTTGGGGGTCACCAGGGTAAAGGTCAATCACAGGGGCCTACGGTTAACTTTTGGCAATGAAGGCACGTTACTCGCGAGACCACTGCAACCCAGACCTTCAATTTTCACATTGCGGATAGTACTTATTGAGAACACAACCCCTACGGACTTTGGGGTCACCAGGTCAAAGGTTCAAGGTCCACAAGGGCCAACGTTAACTTTCTGCATGAAGGCACTTACGCGCGAACCCCTGCACCTGACCTTCAAACTTTCACATGCTGATAGTACTTATTGAGTACACCACCCTACTTGACTTTGGGATCACCAAGGTCAAAGGCTCAAGGTCACGGGCCAACGTTAACTTTTGGCAGGAAGGCAACTTTACTCGCGAACCACTGCACCCAGGACCTTCAAACTTCACATGCTATAGTACTTATAGATTACACCTACCCCTACTCACTATGGGTCACCAAGTCAAAGGTCAAGGTCACAGGGCCACGTTACTTTTTAGCATGAAGGCACATTAACTCGGCTAACACACTGCACCCAGACCTTCAAACTTTACATGCTGATAGTACTTGAGTGGGGCAACAACCCTACGACTTTGGGATCACCCAGGTCAAAGGTCAAGGTCACAGGGCCAACGCTAACTTTTTGCATGAAGCTCTTTACTCGCGAACCACTTCACCCAGACCTTCTAACTTCACATGCGGATAGTACTTATGAGTACAACCACCCCTACTGACTTTGGGGTCACAAGGTCAAAGGTGCAAGGTGCTGCGGGGGCATTTGTCACCATTAGTGACAGCTCTTGTTTCAACTTATCTCTGTAATTTCTTATGATTGATCAATACTTGAAATACTTATTCCTCATCTCAATCTACACAATCTGACATAAGCGCATAACTCTGGCACCAATATTTCATGAATTATCCCCCCTTTTCACTTAGGTTTCAGGTTATAGTTTTTGATGCCCTTTCACTCTATCTCTGTTATTACGGAATGGATTTGATTCAAACTAAAATAGTTGTTCAACATCATCACACCACATCAATATGACCACCAATGTTGCATAACTCGGCACCATTTTTCATGAATTATTCCCCCTTTCTGACTTAGAATTTCATGTTAAGGGTGGGGGGGGTCACTTTCACTCTCCTCTAGTTTTATTACTGAAGGATTTGAAGTGCAAACTTAAATAGTTTGTTCAGCATCATCACCCACATCAGATGACACAAATGCCTACCTCGGGCACAATTTTTCCTGAATTATTCCCCCTTTTTACTTAGAATTTCAGGGTTAAAGTTTTAGTCACTTTCAACTCCTATTCTCTGTTAGTACGACGTGGATCTGATTCAAAACTTAAACAATTTTCAGCCATCATTACCCTTACATATAACACAAGGTGCATAACTCTGGGACCAATTTTTCAATGAATGTATTTTCCCCTGTTTACCTTAGAATTTTTAGTTTAAAGTTTTGATGCACTTTCGCTCTAACGCTGTTATTTATTGAATGGATTTGATTCAAACTTAAAACAGTTGTTCAACATCATCACCCACACCATATGATGCAAGTGCATACTCTGGCACCTAATTTTATAGCTCACTCACAAAGTGACAATGTGAGCTTTTTGTGATCTACGCAGCGCCGCGTCCGTCCGTGGTAATACGTTGCTTGTGACCACTCTAGAGGTCACATTTTTCATGGGATCTTTAGAAAGTGGGGCAGAATGTTGATCTTGATATAGTCTAGGTCCCAGATCGAAACTACTGGGGTCAACAGCGATCAAAAACGAGTCATAGGTCAAAAATAGCAAACCTTGTGACCCTTCTGCTAGAGGCCATATCTTTTCAATGGATCTTCATGAAAGTTATTCAGAATGTTTCATCTGATGATAGCTAGACAGATTTTGAAACTGGGTCACTTCCAACAAAACTAGTCAGTAGAGTCATATAATAAAAAAAACCTTGGTGACCTCTCTCGAGCGTAACTTTTATAATTTCAGGAATCTGTAAATGAAGGATGGTCAGAATGTTCATCTTGATGAGATCTAGATCAAGTTCGAACTGGGTCAACTGCGTTCAAAAACTAGTCAGTAGGTCTAAAAATAGAAAAACCTTGTGACCCTCAGAGGCAATACTTGTAATGGATCTCAATGAAAATTGGTCAGAATGGTTCCACCTAGGATGATATCTAGGTCAAGTTCGAACTGAGTCACACTGCCATCAGTAACTAGTCAGTAGGTCAATAACAAAAAAAACCTTGTGACCTCGCTAGAGGCCATATTTTTCATGGGAACGGATGAAAATTGGTTAGAATTTTTTATCTTGATGATATCTAAGGTCAGGTTCGAAACCTGGTTCAACTGTGGTCAAACATCTAGGTCAGTAAGGTTCTAAAAATAGAAAAAACCTTGTGACCTCTCTAGAGGCCATACTTTTCAATGGATCTTCAGGGAAAATAGGTCAGAATGTTCACCTTGATGATATCTAAGCTAAAAAAAAAATAGTTTTGTTTCCTGGCGTAACATGCGGAAAAAATGGGGGTCGGTAGGTAGAAATTTCTTTTTATTTTTTTTTAGTAGGTGTCAGACATTTCGTAACCTTAGTATTGCAATTAACTGCCTAATCAGGCCTCACCTAACTTTTTTCAGCAGTGGCCAGCAGTTCACCAACTGTTAAAATCTAGTATGACCTGCTCAGACTTTAGCGCCCTCCCCAATTCTATCTCATAAAATGTGATGCTGTAGACTCCTAAACTTCAATGACTTCAAAGAAACAGGTCGTATTTCTAAAATAATTAAAAAATGAAGACTGTAGCAATCTGTTTAAAATATCCCGAAAAATAATTATTTTGAAAGTGCCCAAAATATGGACAACAATCCATCATCCTCCCGACCAGTGTTGAAAGGTAAAAAAAAAAAAAAACATCAACAGTTTAAATCGGTAAATCATTCTGAGATAAACTAAGTAATTGCCTCGGGGGGGGCTAGCTAGCAATGAACACCCCTTCAAAGAGCGAAAAGAAAGTGTGTTCGGTTATGGTGGCATCTTCTGCAGTGGAGATCAAAGCGGTATAGTTTCCCACGAGATTGTCTCATTGCCATTACGTCCAAGTTTTTTCACGCTCATGTACACTTCACTGTCTGATCCGTACGTTCTCGGTTCCTTTACTTGTTAGAGGAAATCATAAAAAGATTGTTGTCTTTATTTTTTTAAAACAAATGTGCAATAGCCCGAATAAACTGACATGTGTAAATGTGTCAGACCGTGAACATGATGACCTATTTGGTTGGCCCTCAGAAAGTTACATTATTGTATGAGAAGAATATCTAACAAAGTGTTGTTCAAAAAACATATGTACGAATTAACATGTAAAACTTACTAAAATCGCAACGACATGCTTACGCTTCATTTTAAAGTTACTTCATGAGGTCAACATAACCTATTTTGCCGTGCAACAGAAATCTGTTTGCCAAAGAAATCGTTTTACTCCATGAAGTTTAAATGCTGCCGCTTTTTTCATTATTAAAGATGGTTTTAATTGTGTTTTTTGTACTTTCTGGTCAAAAGTCCGAATTTTATTACCATAGTATGTACGTAGAGTTACTTTAAAAAGG
Source organism: Mercenaria mercenaria (assembly GCF_021730395.1). Taxonomy (NCBI): domain Eukaryota; kingdom Metazoa; phylum Mollusca; class Bivalvia; order Venerida; family Veneridae; genus Mercenaria; species Mercenaria mercenaria. The sequence continues at coordinate 6,729 of NW_026460091.1, read as the reverse complement.
AAATAAAGAATCAAGATCGCGCTTGTTTTGAAATTTTACCAAAACATAATGAAAATTTGATCGTTTTAAAGAATTTTGGCCTACAGTCCCTTCGAAATCGTTATTAAAAGTGTTATAGAAATTCAAACATGTATTATTCTCAAGCGCTGTTGAAAATCTGAGCGATTATATGAAAAAATGACTGCACTACGCGCGTTTTTTGTGTCAAAAGTAACTGCGATGTAAATTAAGTATTACGATAGGGCGCACGCTTTGTGGAATGGAAACATTACCAGCATGATGTTTTGATATTTTTACGATTTCGCGGGAAATTCCAGTCGATCCCCAAAAGGGATAGGTTTGCCTGATGTAATTACTCAATTTTTGGGGGGGAAAGTACCACGTAAAAACCACTCTCCACTCACCCGATCGGTGGACGTAGTCCATTTCGTGCTATCCTGACTTAACTCGCTTATGCTTATAACTTTCGTTTGTGAATTCGCCGATATGGGTATGATTTTCCCCCCTATTTTGCACTTTTTAAGGGTTTTTTATTTTATTTGCAGTCCGTGACTGAAAGGTTGGGTTGAGCGTCGTCCTACCAAACTTTTGATAGTGGACCTGCCAATTTTGGGGAGGCTCCATCCAACGTCACCCGAAGGTCGAGGCCTGCCACATAAAATTGTTGAAAATTTGCTCCCGCCTTTCAATAACAGATGTTGTTCATACAAGTTTTTTTTTCTACACGGATTCCTTTTGACAGTCAACATTGTGTAACAGGCAATGTTCATTAATAGTTTTTGGCAGACAGTACATAGCTCGGGGCCGTTTTTGCCAATTAGAGATTTTCGGGCCAAGGGGGGGGGGGGGGGGGGGGGGGGATCAATTCATCGGGCCAGCCAGGAAAACCTGGATGGGCTGGTGGGCTGGCCTCAGATGGATGGGATGGCTGAAGGCATAGGATCTGGGCCCAAGTTCAAAGAAATATATGTGAGAAAACATGAATTAAAAGTTCAACTGGCAATTAAGAGGTGTCAGCTAAGATAACAGACAACAGCCTTTAATTACAATTCCCAGAGCGAGACTCACACTGGATTGGCTGCCAAGAAGGAAACAAAGAAAGAAAATACCAACATTTATCTTCTAACGTGGTAGAATGTACTTCGCGGTCCAATATAAGTGATGAAAAATTTATGGACTGTATTTTTTTATCATAAGTAAGCAAAAAAGCAATTATTTGAACAAAATATAATCATTTATTGTCACTTGGTGTTAAATGTAAACTCAGTGTTTTTTGTTGTTTAAGTAAATCAAAAAAAAATTAATTATTTGGAACAAAATAGGGTCATTTAATATTGTCCACTTGTGTTAATGTAAACATCAAATCTATTACCAATAAACTGAAAATGGCCATAGGTTGAGAATCCCCCTTTTCATATGGATGAATAAGTCTAATATAGTAAATTCATTTCTGTCATCTGTGGAGTTCTGAAGTGGCAAGGATTGTTTTCTCTTTTAAATTTCAGTACCTTTTTTTATACGCCCTTATTGGAAAACGTGACGTATTATGGGAAACGCCCCGGCGGGCGGCGTCCCCCCAAGAACCTTGTCCGGAGCATATCTTCTACATGCATGGAGGGATTTTGATGGAAACTTGCACAGTTGTTCACCTCATGAGACGGAGTGTCCATCGCAAGAACCAGGTCCCTAGTCCCCTAAGTCAAGGTCACACCTTAGAGGTCAAAGTCAAATTCAAGTATACTTTGGTCCCGGAGCTTCTTCTTACATGCATAGAGGGATTTTGATGAAAGTTGCACAATGTTTATACATCATAGACGAGTGGTCATGCCAAGGAACCAGGTCCCGAGGTCAAAGTCAAGGTCACACTTTAAGGTTCAAAAAAAAAGGATACAAGAATGAAAACTTTGTCCGGAGCATATCTTCTTCATGCCAAGAGTGATTTGATGAAAAAGTTGGCACAATTGGTCATCATCATGAACGAGTGGTCATGCGCAAGAAACCAGGGTCCCTAGTCTAATGTCAAGGTCACACTAAGGTCAAAGGATACAAGAATGAAAACTTTGACGGAGCAATTTCTCTTCATGCATGTAGGGATTTTGAATATAATTTGGCACAAAGTTCACCACCACAAACGGATGTCAATGCGCACGAACCAGGTCCCCTAGGTTCTAAGGTCAGGTCACACTTCAGCCAAAGGTCAATACAAGAATGACTGTCCGAAGCATTTTTCTTCTTGCATGCATGAAGGATTTTGAGATGCAACTTTGGCACAATTATACACCATCAAGAGACGAAGTGTCATGCGCAGTTCCCCTTCTTAGAATTACTTCCTTGTGGTTTACTATACATACTTTATATTTGAACTTGGTCATTACTAATCTAGGGAAAAATCGAGAACCCACTTTTCTGTAGTAACAACATTGGCATGTTTACATCCCAATTTTGAGGTGTATGTTGACCAATCTCTACCTGGTAGGATTTTTGTGTGGACTTGCAATGTTTTTTGTATTTTTTTTTTTTTTTTTTTTTTTTTTTAAAGACATTAACTTCCTCCATTAGTTTGTTACTATAAATAACTTATATTGGTAACTTTTTTAAATTGACAGTAGGGAAAAACCAAGACCACTTTGTCTGTGTACAACATAGTTGTTACTTCTAATTTTAGTGTATTTTAAGTATCTCTACCGGGTAAGGAGTGTTTTTGTGGACTTAGAAAAACAAAAGAATTACAATGATTATAAACAACCATAAAATTAAAATTACATCTGGCAAATAACAGTGCAGAAGTAAAAGAAAATTTTGCTGTGACGGGCGTATCTTGTGACATTCTGGCACTCTTGTTTCAGAATTGATTTAGAGCGTCATAACTTCCATTTCATATTTTCTCTCAAATTAATTTTTTCATCAAACAAATTAAAGTTGTAGAGTTTATCTCTGACTGGGTTGAGGTCAACTGCTGACTTCATCTTTTACCCTCCCTGTCATATATACATAATTCGAACCTTTATCGTCATAATTCTTCATTATACCAAAGTGTTTTGGTTTTGATATTCCAAATACATTTCTTCACTATATAATCACTTTTATTAGCTCACCCTGTCACATAGTGCCAAGGTGAGCTTTGTGATCACCCTTTTTTCGTCCGTCCTCCGTCATTAGTCCGTCCGTCCCGTGCGTCAAACAATTCGTGTCCTGGCACGGATAGTGGTTTCAGTTATGATTTAGTCCCCCGACGAAAGTCGAGGGATATAGTTTGGGCGTTTCATTTCCGTCCTCTTTCCCATACGTTCCCGTCCGTCCATCCGTCCGTCCCGTCCGGAGCCTATCTAGGAAATGGTTGGGGAATATTTAGTTAAAACTTTCATATACTTGTTCACCACTATGATTTCTTGCCCCGTCAAGTTTCAGTCAGATTGCCCAAGTAACACCAGAGTTTGGCGTAGAAAATTCTAGTAGTTAAATATATAGGTACTATAAATAGGCAATTTCTGCATCAAAACTTTTGATATATTTGACCTTAAACTATGAAAACTTTAACAGAATTTAGAGCACTATAATGTGGTTTGTGCACAACACATATTTCGATGGATTTCTTTTTCTAACTGCCAAATATTGCCCTTTATGGTCTACACATCCACTTATTTGTACATAACAAACTTGCCGTTGGCAGAAATTCATTGAATTTCTTTCATTCTTTTCTGTGAACATTGATTATAACCATGTGAATTCGCACCCACACCTGGTCGCCCGACTTGCCTTGGTCACCCGGGGTGACCCCGGGGTCAAAATTGACCCCGCCCCAGGGGGTCACTTGATTTTACATAGAAAATCTTTAAAAATCTTCTTCTCAAAAACCAGAGCCCCTAGAGCTTAGATATTTGACTGTAGCATTGCCTTAGTGGACCTCTACTAAAGTTGTTCAAATCATGACCCCGGGGTCAAATTGACCCCCGCCCCATGGGTCACTTGATTTTACATTGAGGAAAATCTTAAAATTTTTCTAAAGATAAACCAGAAGGCCTTGAGCTTAGATATTTCACATGTTGCATTACCAGTAGACTCTACAAAATTTGTTCAATCAGACCCCAGGGTCAAAATTGACCTGCCCCAGGAGTCACTTGATTTTACATAGGAAAACTTCAAAAAATATCCTAAAAATAACCAAAGGCCTAGAGCTCGAAGCTATTTCAGATGTAGCATTGGGGGCATAGTGGACCTCTACCAAAATTTGTTCAAATCAATGACCCCCGGGGTCAAATTGACCCCCGCTTCAGGTCACTTGAAGTTACATAGGAAAATTTTTCTAAAAATAAACCAGGAAGGCCTAGATCTTAGGTATTTGAACGTGTACCTTGCCTAATTAGACTGCTTACAAAAATTGTTCAAATCATGGGACCCCACAGATCAAAATGACCCCCCGCCCCATGGGGTTTACTTCATTGTACATGAGAAAAATCTTCAAATTATCTAAAAATAAACTCAGAAGGCCTAAGCTTAGATATTTCACATGTAGCATTGCCTAGTGGACCTCTACAAAATTTATTCAAATCATGACCCCTGGATCAAAATTGACACCCCCCGCTCCAGGGGTCACTTGATTTTACATAGAAAATCTTCAAAAAACTTCAAAATAAACAAGAAGCCCTAGGTCCCTTAGATATTAGACATTAGCATTGCCTAGTAGACTTCTACAAAATTTGTTCAAATCCATGACCCCCCGGGTCAAATTGAACCCTGCCCCATGGGGTTTTCTTGAGTGTACATAGAAAATCTTCAAATTTTTCTAAAAGACACCAAAAGGCCTAGAGCGTAGATATTTGACATGTAAGCAATAGCTAGTGGACCTCAACAAAATTGGTTCAAACTTGAACCCCCCCGGGTCAAATTGACCCACCCTAAGGTTACTTGAATTGGACATAGGAAATCTTCATAAATTTGCTAAAAATAACCGGAAGGCGTAGATCCTTAGATATTTGAATAGGGTAACATTTCCAGATAGACTTCTACAAACGTTTTGTTCAAACAGGACCCCCGGGGGAAAATTGCTCCGCCCCAGGGTTACTTGATGGGACATCTGAAAATCTTCAAAAAATTTCTAAAAATCATCAGTTTGACATTAGAAACATGAAGCTCCATTACTCTGGTGAGCGATCCAGGGTCAACATGACCTCGCTTGTTTTTCATTTTTAATTTTCCATCAATATTTATAATCAACATGTGAAATTTTGTTTTCCTCTCCCGTTCCCCCCCCGCACCCCCCCCACACCCCTTAAAAAATAATATAAATACATATATATATGTCCATTCCTTTTTTTTTTTTTTTTTTTTAAATGTCAAACCTTCCAACATGTAAAGTTGTGACTGCACAAGCCTTGCCCTCAGTCATGTTCAAGATAACTACCAGTGTTCCGCATAAGGACATCTGTTTTTTTTAAGTTCAAATGTACCTGTTAAACAACAACACCTGGTGGCCAAACCACTCAAAGACAATCTTTCGTTCCATTTAAACTTCCAAGCTCATATTTCCAATTAACTGCATTTATATTTTACAGAAGCTAAGTATTACAGTAAGTAATATCCCCTTCATAATAAATTCTTATCGATCAAAGTAATCATACATGTTATTATGTACCTTTAATTAAACATTTGTTTTCTGGTTAAATTTGATTTTTGGGACTAATGAAATTATTTGCTTCTTATTAACATACCTTAACGTTTTTGCCGATATATTTTTTTTGCCAGCCTCACCACCAAACCCTTTCGCGGGGGATACCAATTCATACGAATGTTGCTTGGTTTTAAACCAAACTTGCCCACAACACTTGGTATCACCATACGATCTCGATTCCTTTCTTGAACTGCCCAGATCCCATTAGGGTTCCAGAAGTTTATGGCCCCTGAAAGGGCAAAAATTACTATTATGACCTTGTCTGCCACAATAGCAAGCTTTATTTATGATTTGATTTTTACCAAACTTGCACACAACTTGTAACACCATAAAAAACTGGGGGTCCTTGCTTGAACCTAGATTCCGTTAGGCGTTCAGAGTTATGGCCCCGGAAAGGGCCAAAATGAGCTATTTTGACTTTCTGGCACAATAAGCACTTCATTTTATGATTGAATTTAACTAAAACTTGCACAGAACTTGTGTCACCATATAGATTCTTCGGTTCCGTTTCTTGAAACCGCCAGATCCGTTAATGGTTCCAGAGTTATGGCCCCTGGAAATAGCTATTTTGACCTTTGTCTGCACAATCCAGTTTCATTTCATGATTTCTTGAATTTAATCAAACTTGCACAAAACTTGTGTCCCACCTAAGATCTCGTTCCTTTCTTAAAACCGCCAGATCTTAATGGGTTCCAAAGTTTATGGCCCCTGAAAGGGGCCAAAATCAGCGATTGGGACCTGTCTGCACAATACCAGCTTCATTTATGATTTGACATTTAACCAAACTTGCACACAACTTGTATCACCACAAGATCTTGGTTCCGTTCTTCAACTGGCCAGATTCCCTCATGGGTTCCCAAGTTATGGTCCCTGAAAGTCCAAAATTTGATATTTTGGCTTTTGCCGCATATGAGACGTCATTTATGGTGGCATTTGATAGCAATCTTCAAAATATCTTTCAACAACAATAAACTTGGATTCCAATGACAAATCAGATCCAAACGTAGGTTCCAGAGTTATTTTATATCTTGATTACCGCCCTTGATTGGTAATCAAAACTG
>NW_026460090.1:0-36091 GCF_021730395.1 Mercenaria mercenaria | reverse complement strand
AATCCTAGTTGTTTCAAAACTACAACATGTGTGACATTAAAGCACACCCTTTGGAGGAAACATTTTTACAATAAAAACTGCCTTGCCAGTGTGATTGTAGGAAGGATTTTCCAGAAAGGGCAGAAAACTACCAATATAGCAGAAAATATTTGTTACTGGCTGAATATAATATATCTTATTTCAAGAATTAATCATGTTAATCCATGGTTATAAATTGTTTAAAAGAATTTTTTACATGACATGACCTTTGCAGAAATAGCTAATTTTTTTGCAAAACATTGTGAGTTGCCATGGTAACACAAATTTGACTTAAATTTAGATTTGTTTGATTATGTAAACATCATGTGTCTTGTTTATATTCTGCTAATCAGACTATGTTCTGCAAGAAAATATCTTTTATGTGTAACCATCAACAAAACATGTTATAACACAAATCTGTCATAAAATGGCAGAGCTGTAATGCAGGTAGGCATATCAGGAAAATATGTAGTTCTCAAAGACAAGTTATATTAGTACATAAAATGATGTTTGTTTTTTTATAAATGATCATAATTGACCATTTGTGGTGTAAAACAAATGTATACTGAACAGATGCTAAATGAATGTTCTGATTCTTTCTGGAAAATTTACAAAAAACTACTATTTTAAGAAAATAGTGCATTGTTGCCATGGTAACATTAATTTAACTTTTAAATTTTTATTTTGGATATCATCATATGTAAACAACATCTTTCTTGTTTATATGTTATATATGTTAAGCTGTGTTATGCTAGTGAATATATTTTCATATGTAATAATTGCATCAACAAAGCACTATGTTATTACACAAGCCTGCCTTAAAATGGCAATACAGTGAAACACCGCTCGCTCGAGGTCGCAAGGGGATGAGCAAAATGCTCGAGTTATCCATGGTTTCGAGCGACCCAAACATTGACCAACATATTAAGAAAGTTGAAGTTTGGCTTACAAATTGTCATCGAGACCATTTGCAGAGGAAACGGTGATGTGTAATAATAACACACTCATGACATTTTCAAAAAACGTATTACAAACATTATTTATGATAGATCGTAAATGGCACATGTGAAGAAACAGCTAAGACATTTGTTTTTATTTGAAATACTGAAATCGAATTCGCAATTTTCTTCTCCAAATTAAGATCTCATAATATCGTCTCAATTTTATGAAAAGGCTTTATTTGCATGCAAACAACTGTTGATTAAAATATTAAGATCTCATAATTATCTTCTCAATCCCGCAGAAAAAAGTAATAATTAACAACAATTTTGATCAATAAAATTTTTCTTCCACCTTTCATCAATAATTAATCTCATTATCAGATCAAATATACCGACAAACAAACATTGAAGATAGTCAGGGAATAGATCATGCAATTCTCACGGTGTGCGAAAATTTTGAATTAACCGATACATTCTGACCGCCGAAGGTGTGAAAAGAAATTTTGACACCTCTGCTCGAGTTTGCCATAAGCAACAAAGAGTAAATTAATACACAGGGACCAGGTGTCATGCTCGAGCGATCGAGTTATCGATGCTCGACCCAGCCATGGTAATTTCACATAGAAAATAGAAGGAAATCGGCCGGGACCACATGAATTGCTCGAGCGAGCCCGGGTGCTCGAGTCATCGATGCTCGAGCGAGCGGTGTTTCACTGTAGTTGTAACTGAGAGAGGTGTATCTGAAAATTGTGTATTTCTCAAACCATATTACATTAATTTTCATGGAATGATGTCTACTCTCTTACTTTTAAATAAGAAAACAGACAGCTTTTGATGTAAATATATGGAAAAACACTTCCAATATTCAATTTATTACAAAGAAATTGCCAAATATGTTAGTATTTTTGTAAGAAAATACCACATTGTTGCCATGGTAATGTTAGTATTTTTGTAAGAAAATACCACATCGTTGCCATGGTAATGATTCACTGATCAGTATATCTAAGTCTTTTGAAATTTTAGCAAACTCACAGTTGATAATAACAGTCTAATAATTACATCTTCTTGCCTGATTTTCTTTCTTACTGTTTAATAGATAAGGTGTCTATAATAATAAGATTAATGTCCTAGTTTTTGGGATGCTGTCTAATTTGATATCAAATAAATTCTGTATCTTCTTCAAAAGAATGTCATAAAACAGTTGTCTGTAAACTGTTTGCACACTAGAAAAAGTTAATTGTGTATTTATTTCACATTCTATGTAATTTATTGCTAGATTCATCAAGAGACTGTTAAAAAAGAGGTTAAACAACAGTGTTGCTATAGAAAAGATTTTTAGAACATAAATATTTTTATACTACATGAAAGAAAGAGACAAAAAGAAATACATTCCATAAATTGCATGTTGCTTTTGTTATTTTATCATGTATTTTATCTTGATATTATTTAAATATGGTGTCATTATTAAGATATACTGCCTCAATTTTGATACAGTTAGACAAAAACATGGTGTCCGAAAAGTGGTTATATCTCCATGACAACGACTGATTTTTGTTGTCAAATTGAAGATTTTTACTCAGAACGGGTCAGTCTGTCAGATTAGCCCAAAACCCCATTTTTGACCAAAATTGCATTTGGACCCAAAATCTCATGCTCTGTCACATATGTTCAATTGATTAAATGAGAAACATATTCTTGTCATTACGCATGTAAACACACTTCTGAAACAACTGAAGATATGCTATTTTATAAGTAAACATGACTTTTACAATAATATTATCTCATTGCCAATTCAAAAAGTTTTACCAAGTTTGTAATTACAATTAATGTTTATAAGAATGTAGTTCTGGAATGATTTTAATTACAATATCATAGGAGTGTTTGCCAATGCATTACTTTGTGGTCTCTTTGTTGGTACTGTAGTCATGGGCAGAAGTCCTGGTCCCTTTGTTGTTAGGGGAGATGGTGTGGGGCTACAGGTCGGGATTTTACAGCAGGGTTTGGCAGCATCTTTTACCAGCCGCCAGTTTGATGGCAAGTTCACACATGGTGGGCATCTGAAATGAAACATAAAATTACATACAGTACAGGAGATAAGACCTTGCAACATTATGGGAGTTACTTCCCTTGGTCCAAATCAGTTAATGTAACTTTACACAAGTTCATTTCTCTGTGGACAAATACTACATACAATTTGCCAAAAACATATGTCAAAGAAAAGTGGGGGGGTTCATTTTCTTTTGTTTCTACTAAAACATATTAAAAAAGATTTTTTTCCAAACTTACCTACCAATTCAACACGGGCTGAACGGATGAACTTTGAGAATTCCTAATAGTTACTGAGGCTGCAACTTTAAGTTCAGATATTTGTAAATTTAGGAATATTCCAAAGATTTTGTTCACTCTCCTAGTTTCCATTGAACACACCTCAAATTTATTTCAGCAATTTGTTTATTCAAATGACTACAAAATTTCAAACAGATTCAAAACTAAAATACGCAATATAAATGTAAGTCACTTACAAAATTTACTGAAACATGTAATAAAAACAGAGTGAAATTGTGTTGGAATGCAAGCATATTTTCCTGTAAAGGTCTTGTTTATTATAGTGTCACCCCTATTGAAAGGAAAGAGCCAGCCAGTTTGGCTTATGAGACACCTTTTATTGTGCTTACCAATTACCTCCAAACTCTTACCTCTATGCAAGGCGGATAGAAGTAAGTAACTATTCATTTAACTAGCTCGCGGCTCACGAACAGGCTTTTTCGGAATGAGTCCCATGACAAACATCCCCCACACGAACGCTCCCTACGGGGCTTGAACCATCAACCTCCTGATCCCGAGGTGGACGCCTTAACTACTGGGCCACGGTGACCTATCTTGTCATCAACACACTCACAAGTCCATTCACAACCATCATCCCATTTCTTAGTGCAGTTTGTACTTGTGACCTTTGAACTCCCAGAATTCTAAACATAAAATGCATTCTCATACAACATGCCATAAAAACAATTTTGAGACTTTGATTATGTATAAATTGTAATGCTATAAACAAACAGTATTGGGATAAAAGGATTTTGTTGTTTTAGAGGTTTCATGTTTATAAAGGGTTAAATTACAAGACAACAGGGGTTTACTCTGGGAGGGGTTTCTACTTTTAAAGGCCATAAAAAAATCATATTTAAGCAACAACTTATGACACTTTCTGGCCTTCCAGTATGGCCTTACAAACAAAAGGACCATGATGGTCCTGAATCGCTCACCTCTTCCCACATGACCCAGTTTTGAGTATGACGTCGTTTTTTCTATTATTTGACATAGTGACCTAGTTTTTCAGCTCATGTGACCCAGTTTTGAACTTGACCTAGATATTATCAAGATAAAAATTCTGACCAATTTTCATGAAGATCCATTGAAAAATATGGTCTCTAGAGAGGTCACAAGGTTTTTCTATTATTTGACCTATTGACCTAGTTTTCGAAGGTACGTGACCCTGTTTTGACCTTTACCTAGATATCATCAAGGTGAACATTCTCACTAATTTTCATGAAGATCTCATGAAAAATATGGCCTCTAGAGAGGTCACAAGGTTTTTCTATTTTTATACCTACTGGCCTAGTTTTTGACCGCACATGACCCAGTTTCGAAACTGACCTAGATATCATCAAGGTGAACATTCAGATCAATTTTCATGAAGATCCATTGAAAAATATGTTTTTTATGGCACGTGACCCAGTTTCAAACTTGACCTAGATATCATCAAGGTGAACATTCTGACCAATTTTTATGGAGATCCATTCACAAGTATGGCCTCTAGAGAGGTCACAAGGTTTTTCTATTTTTAGACCTACTGACCTAGTTTTTGACCGCACATGACCCTGTTTCGAACTTGACCTAGATATCATCAAGATGAACATTCAGACCAATTTTCATACAGATCCCATGAAAAATATGGCCTTTAGAGAGGTCACAAAGTTTTTCCATTATTTGACCTACTGACCTAGTTTTTGATGGCACGTGACCCACTTTCGAACTTGACCTAGATATCATCAAGACGAACATTCAGACCAACTTTCATACAGATCCCATGAAAAATATGGCCTCTAGAGAGGTCAAAAGGTTTTTCTATTATTTGACCTACTGACCTAGTTTTTGAAGGCACGTGACCCACTTTCGAACTTGACCTAGATATCATCAAGGTGAACATTCTGACCAATTTTCATGAAGATCTCATGAAATATATGGCCTCTAGAGAGGTCACAAAGTTTTTCTATTTTTAGACCTACTGACCTAGTTTTTGACCGGACGTGACCCAGTTTCGAACTTGACCTAGATATCATCAAGATGAACGTTCAGACCAACTTTCATACAGATCCCATGAAAAATATGGCCTTCAGAGAGGTCACAAGGTTTTTCTATTATTTGACCTACTGACCTAGTTTTTGACGGCACGTGACCCAGTTTCAAACTTGACCTAGATATCATCAAGGTGAATGTTCTGACCAATTTTCATGAAGATCTTTGAAATATATGGCCTCTAGAGAGGTCACAAGGTTTTTCTATTTTTAGACCTACTGACCTAGTTTTGTACGGCACGTGACCCAGTTTCGAACTTGACCTAGATATCATCAAGGTGAATGTTCTGACCAATTTTCATGAAGATCTTATGAAATATATGGCCTCTAGAGAGGTCACAAGGTTTTTCTATTTTTAGATCTACTGACCTAGTTTTTGATGGCACGTGACCCAGTTTCGAACTTGACCTAGATATCATCAAGATGAACATTCTGACCAACTTTCATAAAGATCCCATGAAAAATGTGACCTCTAGAGTGGTCACAAGCAAAAGTTTACGGACGCACACACGCACGCACGCACGGACAGACGGACGGATGGACGACGGACACCGCGCGATCACAAAAGCTCACCTTGTCACTTTGTGACAGGTGAGCTAAAAACGTAGGAGAAAAGGAGGTCCCTACACAAAAAGTAGTAAAAAAAAAAAAAAAAAAAAAAAACAGGTTTGTGGCCAAAATGTAGGAAAAATAGGAGGTAATTAAGGGCTAAAAACTTCTTTGTTTTCGGTAACATGCTAAAAAAATTATGGTACTAAAGGTAGGTCGGAATATTTTTTATTTTATTCTTTTTATTAAGTTAAACTTTACAGAAATTACTTTTGTGTCAAAAAATGAATACACATAAGACAGTTATGCCTCTAAAGTATCAGTAAGTTGATTTCTAACATCACTGACCACCTTTAAACATAATAAGAGCTGTCAGAGGATAGAATCGCCCGACTATTCAACAGCCTTGTAAATTGAATGAATACAAAAGTCGACAAAGGGGCATCATTTTATAAAAATGCAGAGTAAAGTTATGGGAACTTCACAGTCCCATGTTAATCTAAACAGTAAAAACAAGTGTGGGGCATTTTTTCAATCCTTTCCCATTATAAAATACTGAATACCACTTACATACAAAAATTTTTAATTACCAAAAACCTAAGTTAAAAAAGGGGGCATAACTTGGAAAAAAAAATTAAGGGACAGTTATCTAAATTAAAACTTTAATACTACGCTCCCCTGGAAACCCACATGATAAACCCCAAATGTTTTGGCAGTTGAAAAAGTTTTTGGCCCAATAGGGTTTTGTAGAGTACTTTGTAGTTTTTGAAATTTTTGAGTGGTAAAAATTGTAGTTTTTAAGGTCTGTGTGACAAACAAAAAAAAACCTTTTTGGCATACTTTTAAGTGTCATTTTTTTTTTAAATTTCTTTGTATGCTGGGGGTAATACAGTCCCTTTGGGGAAAGGGGTTTTTAGGGTGTAAAACGTTGGTTAAATAAATTTGGGTAATTTGATTTGATTTTTTGATAAATTTTCATATTTTTTTTTTTTTCCTGGCATGCAATAGACATTCTGGCATAATTTTAAATTTTTGCTTTGGTGGTATTTTTCATAAAAAAAAATTTCATAAAATGAAAATGGGAAGGCCCCCAAAACCCTTTTAAATTTTGACAAATCATTTTTAAATTAAAAAAAACACCCAGAAAATTTAAACAGTATTTTACCAAATTTTTTTTAAGAGAATACTTTTTCCCGAAAGGATAGAAAGGTTTATACTGTTTTAATCAATTTCCAAAAACCTTGCTTTGGGGGTTTCCCCCCTTTTAGTGTTTGGGGTTGAGTGTCGGGCCTAGGGATAAAAAAGGTAATGGGGTTCAAGCCACAGTAGAGACCTTGGGTTCCCCGGGTTTCTTTAAAGGGTGCAGAAGTTTTTGGGACGGACTCTTGCGGGGGCAGGGAGTGCCCTTCTGGACGCGGGTAAGGCCCTTGAAAAAAAAGGGGGGAAGAAGTGTAGTGATATGGGTTTAAATAGGACACTTCCAATAGCTTTGCTTTTTGGAAAAACCCTTTATAATGTGGTCGAGTGCCACCTACAGATCTTGAGGTCTGGCCTGCCGTTTGGTTAAAATTGCAGTTGGGCCCTTTCCCCAAAATTTTTCTCCCCCCGGGGTTTATTTTAAATTAAGTATGGTCCATGTTTCGGAAAACAAAATTTCTACAAAAAAAATTTTAAAACAGCATTTAAAAACCCCCTTTATTTATTTTTTACAAAACCCGAATTTTTAAATTTCCCTCAAAAGTAAAAAATTTCCGGGAAAGGGGCTGAAATAAAGGGGGCCAAAATTTCGGGACAGCTCACGTCTTTAAAACTTGTTTTTTTTTAAAAAGTTTGTTATATTCTTTTTTTTCAAATGAAATTTTGAAAACATGTGCGGGTTTTACTGTACTGAAATTTGACAATTGTTTACATTTATTTTTTTAACCAAAGGGCATTCTTTTTTTAAATTTTTAAAGTAAAACAGAAAAAACCCAATCCCAAGCAGAGCTGTCGTTCTTTTTCCTCACCATACACTAATGAATGCTAATGTAACCGGGTGCAAGGGGAGTTCCCCCGATTTATGACGAAACGAAATCTAAAATTTCCAAATTCCCTAATAAAATTTAAGCAAAAACAAGACATAAAATGTAAACTAATGAATTTTTTTAAATTCCTTTAAATTTTTTTAATTAAAAAATAAATCAATGTGTGAAAGTAAAATTTCCAAGAAAAAAATATTTTTTTAATTTGGTTTGGTTTTTGAAGCAAAAAAACCAATGGGTCAAGATTTCGCCCATTCTCCCTGGGGCAGAAATCTCAAGTGACGGGAAAAAAATCAAGAAAAAAAATTTTAAAAGTGATGAATTTTCTTTTAAATCTTTTTTGTTTTTAATTAAGAAAAATTTTTCAAAGTTTGCGTGTCAATTTTCA
The DNA here is from genome assembly GCF_021730395.1 of Mercenaria mercenaria. Classification (NCBI taxonomy): domain Eukaryota; kingdom Metazoa; phylum Mollusca; class Bivalvia; order Venerida; family Veneridae; genus Mercenaria; species Mercenaria mercenaria. The sequence goes on along the minus strand of NW_026460090.1, from coordinate 27,819 downwards.
AGAAAAAAAAATTTAAATATAAGGGGGTTTTTCCTGAAAATTAAACAGCCCACAAAGAAATATATTCTTAAAAAAAGCAAAAAAGATTTAAAAAAAAAATTTCCATCATTTTAAAAATTTTTATTGTTGATTTTACCTGTCACTTGAGTTTTTCCCTGCGCATTAGAATCGGGTGAAATCAAGCCCAGTTGCTTTTTTCCTTCAAAACCACCCAAATAAAAATTTTTTTTTGAAAAGGGCCATGCACCCGTAGATTTGTTTTTTTTAAAAAAAGCTTAGAAGGTTTTTTAAAAATAGGCATTTTTTATTTTTAGTCAAATTTCTCTAATTTAAATTAAATTTTTGGGCAAAATCTACTAGTTCGCTATTCAGTCAAAACCGTTTTTTCCCCACAAATCGCCCGCTTTCGGTCATTCTAAATGCCAGATGGCCCAACCTCGTGCTCGAGCCTCTTTCCGGGCGACCCGGGGATTTCCCACGTGGCCCAATTTCCATTATTTTGCTGCATTTCGCATCCAGGGTAGGCTTTCCCCCGGGGAAACCCCAGATTTCCCGGTGTTTCGCTGGTTTTCCCCCATTTAACTCAAAAAAATTCCCTGTGCTCTTTCCAATGTTTTTTTTGGGCAAGAGAACTGATTTGTCGGGGCCATTTGGGCCCATAAATTTTTCCGAAAAATTTTTTTCAGCCCCAAATACAGATCCGGCTTAACCTCAACAAATTTAATGCACACAAACTTTTTTTACCAAAAACTTTTTAAAAAACTTTTCCACAAAATTTCCAAATATTTTTTATTTTTAAAATCAAAACCCCCCCCACAAAAAATTTTTTACCACAGTAATATTTTCCGAAGAATGACCCTTTCCAACCCCAACTTTCCGAAAGGGCCCTTTGTTTTTCCCACTTCCGTTCCCCCCTGGAAAATTTTGGTCACGGGAAATTCAATAAAATAAACCGTAAAGGGGCCCTTGGGTTTTTCCCTTCCCCTCCAAAATATACGAAAAACTTTTTTTTGGGGCCCCGTGGCCGAGGGGTTAAGGTTGCTAAACTTCAAATCACTTCCCCCTAAAGGGGATTTTGGTTCAACCTCACTCGGGGTTTGATTTCTTCATGTGGGGGAACCATCCAATGCTTAGGGAAGGTGGGTTGGTTCTCCCCAGGTGCCCGCCCGTGACGAAATAATCACGGGGGGGCCCTTTTCGGGGGTTTTTTCCTTTCCCCCCCATTAAAGTTTGGAAAGCCCCAAATTTTGACCTATCATTTTGTCATGCAACGTTAAATCCAACAAAAAAAAAAAAAAATAAAATCCTACCTTTACCCCCTGCCAGACATAAAACCAGTAAGTTTTTTTTGGGTTGTTGCCGTTAAAATATTTTTTATTCAACTGGCCCTGCCCCTACTTTACAAGGGGGGAAATTTTTCCCAAAACTTTGATAAAGTGTAAAAAAGGCTTCAAACCCCGTCCCACCCCTTAAGAATTCTTACCTCATTACCGAAATAAATATTGCAAGAATCTAAATTTTTATATTTATTTAACAACTCCCAAAAAAAATCATTTTTATTCGCTAGAACGAATTTTCGCGTTTTTCCGGCTGGGAAACCAATGGGGAAAATTAAGACCGAGCTCTTATTATTTTTTAAATTAAAATTTTTCCCTTTTCCAAAAATTTGAAAAGGGCCAAATTAAAACCCCGGGCAAAACAGTCCCCCAAAAATTTTGGGCACAAAATTTTTCAGGGCCAGAAAATTTTAAAAATGACTTGACAGTAGATATTGTTTGCTGCATTTTAAAAATTTTATGTGCCCCAAATTTCATTGTAAAGCTTTCGGGTTGAAAAGTAAAAATTGCGTTCCATTTTGAATGAGCAAAACTTTATAATCCCAAATCTCAATCAAGACAAATATCAACTTTATAATTTATTACCTTTTTAAAACCCTGTAATAACAGTAATAAAAACTACATGCATAAAAATGGTAACATTATCAAAATTTTTCCCTATTACTTATTTGCAATCCAGTTACACCCCTTTTGGAAAGGCAGAGTTTTTTTTTGGTTGGGGGTTTTTACCCCCACTACCAAAGTTAAAGTGTATTTCTGACAATCTTAGAAACTTTATTTTATTCCCAATCACACCCAAAAAAGATGTTCATGTGCAAACACAAAATACCCCCTTTCATGAACAATGCAGAAAAATTTACAATGAACAAGCAGTTCTTATCAAACCTGAACCCACTCACCTAAACCATTTAGTTTAATAAAAGATCTATAAAGGGGAAAGGGGGGGAATTCCAGCCCAGGGTTACGTCACAGGCAAAGTCAGGCAGAGTTCATCTTAAAAGGGGAAATTAAATTTTTTGTATTTTTTTTCTCTTCATGTTTGCCAAAGACGGGCCAATTAAACAAAAAAATCTACCAAAGCCCCGAAACCCCAATCAGAACTTTTAAAGGGCCCTTTAAAATTACATGATTTGTTGTTTTAAATTTCCTTGGGCTTTTAAAACTGAATGATGTCTAACAAAGATGAAAATTTCCCTATGGCCCCCTCTTACTTATTGCGGGAAAAGTCCGTTATTTTTACAGAACATTACTGAATTTTAAATAAGCAAGAATAACAAAGAAAATTACTTAAAAAAACCCGCAACCCCAAAAATCAAAATTTCATTCAAAAAATCAATCAGACAGTATGATCCATACTTTACAGGGGGACCGGGGAAAATTTCACATCTGACCTCCCCCCCAAAGACGTGGTTTTTTTCCCCTACTTTTGTTTTCTACTTTTTTTTGGGTTTTGCCATAGAACAAAATTTTTTGAAAGAGATTTTTTTGTTCTTTTCCCTAATCACAATCTACTCCCACAAAAATTTAAACCCCTTCATACAATTTTGCCCAACTGTTTTTCGAAAACAAAAAATTTTGTCTCTCTGTACATTCATTAAAATGGTTGTTCTTCTATCTTTTTTATCTGCAATGTCACTACAAAATTTTTCACCCGGGATCCAGCCAAATCCTCCTTTAATAACTTTCATTCCACAACTGTTAAATCGGAATTTAATTCATGTCCATGTTTTTTCAATATGGTTTTTAAGGCACCTCTTTTGGGTTCTATGGTGACTGTTTTGGGTGTTTCATGGGGGAACCGTATTTGGTGTTTCAAAGGGGGACTGTTTTTGGGTTTCCCGGGACTGCAGAAATTTTTCCCCCTTTTGGACCGCAGAAAATTTTTCCCCTTTTGGGACTGCAGCATTTTTCCCTTCAATTTCCCAAACAAAATAAAAATTTAAAACAGATGTGCCAACTATCTTAAATAAATGCACAAACAAACAAATGAAAAACACCCCAAAAAAAGCAACAAACATTAAAAAAAATACATCAAAAATTGTTTTAAAAGAGACCCCCCGGGGGACTGCCAAAAGTCCTTTTTTAAGGGAAAAGGTTTTTTAAATTGAATTTCAGTCAATAAAAGGAAAGTTTTTTTTAAACTTTTTTTGGAAAACGTTTTTAACATTTATTTTTAGTCGGTTAAAAAAATGCTTTCCGCTTACGTTATACTGTTTTCTGTCTTCCCGCCCAAAAAATAAAATTTTTTTTTATCTTATCTTATCTGATTATGAACACACACATGATTTCAAAAGCTGTTTTAACATCATAAACCCTTTTCTAAACAACAAACCATAAAAACCAATAGCTGGATTTTTTCTCATTTCAACTGATAAAAAAATTAACTGCATTAAATTCACTGAAAAAACTTACTGGGCTAATCACACAGGGGGAAGAACTGCCCGGGTAGAAATTTTTTTCCCCCGGGTTGCTTTAAACATACTTTTGTTGAATATCTTACCTGTCGGGACTACATTAATGTTTTTGTTTAGTCTTAAAATTTAAAAAATTTTTAATGAAAAATTTATGTACTAAAAAACTTTTGGGGAGAGACTTTGACTTTTTAAATTTTATAAAAAAGGGTCCCTTGAAAAGGGGTGGTCGCAAAGATGTTGACTGTACTGAAAAACACTTTATTTAGGGGACTTTAAATTTTTCCCTTGATTTTTGCCCAAAAATAAATTTAAAATTTCCCGGAGGATAAGAACCTGTAGTTTTTTATCTTTTAAAGTAAAATGAATGGGAACTTTGTTTTTTTTTGGGGGATTTAAATTTTTGCTGACTGACAAAACCCCAAAAAAAAATTAAGCCCCCCTAAAAAAATCAATGTTTTCACAGAAAAAAAAATATGACTTGAAAAAATTTATCATATATGTTTTTAAGACATTTCCCTTTTCTCATCTACTTTAATAAAAGGGTTTTTAACATTACCATATATTTTTGCTCAAAAACCCAGCATCAAACCCATGCAATTGGGGGCTTCTTTTTCTGTTAATTCTCGGGTATACTTGTTTAAAAAAGGGGCCCCCCCATTTTTTTGAACGGGAAAAATAGGACTTAAAATTTAAATTTTTCCTTATAAGGAAAATAAAACCATATTTCAACAGCATTACGGGTTTTAAAAGAAACACAAACCATTTCCTTTTTCCATTTGAGCAATTTGCTACAATTTGGCTAAGTATTTCCCAAACTAGATTTTCCCCAAAGGGACGAATTATCCCCCCACAAAAATGGCCTTTTTCACAGAACAAACCCAATGTAAAAGCCGAATTTAGTTTGCCCTTTTGACCTACTGACCAAAAAAATCCCCAAAGAGGCCCCAAATTTTAGTCTTTACCCAACCCCCTTTTAAGTTTCTGATCCCCCCCCAAAGCATTCCAATTTTTGCCCCAAAAACTTTTTTTAAATTTTTCCAGTCACGTCACCTTGACCTGGACCAAACTACCCAAAATCATTAGAGGTCATCGCTAGTCAAAAACCAACCCCCTTTAATTTTTTTTCAGGGATAAAAAGGCCCAAGCATTCTTAAGTTAATCACCCCGGAAAAACCGTTTAAATGGGCCAAGCCTGTGACCTTTAACCCTTTTGACCTAAATGACCCCCAAAGTAAACTTGACCTGATTTCCTGATGTTAAAATCTGTGTACTAAAAATTTTTGATCCTTCCCAAACGTTCCCAAGTTTTCAAACCGGAAACCATTTAACTTTTTTCCCCAGTCAAATGTGACCTTGACCTTTTGAAACCCACAGACCCAAAGTTTGAAACTGAACCCGCAAATTTTTGATGTTACAAACCCGTTACCAAAAATTTTTGATCCTAGGCCCAAGCTTTTTAATTTTTCATCCAAAACCCTTTAAATGTCCGATCCCTGTGACCCTTGGGCCTTTACCAAAAGACCTCAAAATCGAAAAATTTACCCCTTTCCCAAAGTTAAAACCCGTGTACCAAAATTAAAGATCCAAGGCCCCAAGCGTTCTCCCCCTTAAAACCCTTTTCCCAAACCCCTTTTTACTGTTCCCGGGGCACTGGACCTTTAAACCCTTTTAACCCACTGACCCCCAAAATTTAAACTTTAGTTTTTTATTTTCTGATGTTTCAACCCGGTACCAAAAAAATTTCAATTGGTCAATCCCTTTCTGAGTTATCAACCGGAAACCATGCAAAACCCAAGGGGCCGACCGCCGACCCAACCCCACCGCCAAACTCACTCCCCATATCCCCCCCCAAAATTCGTTTTGTGGGGGGATAACTATTTTGTCAATCAACTAAAACCCACCCAAAATATCTATATATCTAACACTAGAATTTTAACTATTGGTATCTTTTATTTTTTCATTGATTATTCCTTGGGGAAAAATCTGTAGTAGGGACAGTAGCAAAATCTTTGCATTATTTAAATTTCAGAAGTGGGTACTTTCTTACTTACAAATTTGATTATATGGCAAACCCGGCACAGTAAAGAAATACAGTTTTTTCAATCTCTCACACTCCCCCCCAACACACATCTTTTCACGTTTTCTGCAAACATGTCAATTTTTGTCCTTTAATTTTTTTTGATAAAAGTATCCCTTTTTTACTTTTAAGGGGATTAATCACACTTATTCACAAATTTTTTTTTACATTTTTTCCTATATTTCCCGTTAAAATTTTATTTAAGGAACAAAAAACTGCCCTATTGAAAATGATATTTTTTTACTTTTTTCCCCAAAATTTTTTAATCACCCCCTTTAATATTGAAGTATTTAAAAAATGCCTTTTTTTTTGATTTTAATATAATTTCTTGTTTTAAATTTGCTTTTTTATAAATACTTGGGGTAATTTAAACTACCAAAACAAAGGCAAGTTTTTAAAAATATCGTGTAGCTTCAAAAATTTTCTATTTTCCAAACGTTTTTGGGTTTCACCCAAAATTGGGGATAAAAAGGGGGGTAATAATAATTTTTAAACTTTCTTTTTAATTAAAATTTTTGGGCCAAAAATTACTTGTCAATGCAAATAATTTTTTTTAACTTTTAAAACAAAATGCTTTTATTAATTAAAATCCCGAAGGGAAATTATGTTTTATTTTAAATTTTTACTTTTGAAGGGAAAAAATTCTTCTAAGATGCACTCTACTAAACGCTACCCACCACCAAATTGTGGGGATAAGGAAAAGGCTATCGACAATTCCCTGGGGCACTATCCCCTTTTTACTTTTAAACACTGAGTAAAAAACCCATATTTTACTTAATTTAATTTATAGAACTTTTTTCGAAAATCAGAGAATGTAGTTCGTGTAATAACATTTTTTACTACAGGGTTTGGGTGTAAAAATTTTATTAAAAAAATGCAAATTGGGGGTTTCCGGGACTTTTTTCCTGAATTTGACATGGGATATTTTTTTATTCGGCCACAATTTGAACCTATTTCCCATGAATTAAAAACACTGTAAAACAAAAACCTGCGCATGCAAATGGTGTGAAATGAATTACACCTATTTCCCCTAATCAAAGAACTACAAAAGGGTTTTTAAAAAAAGCGCATGTCTCCCCCAATGCAAAATCCTATAGCAAGAAGGGCCTAGGGTTTAGGAGCGAAAGTCAAAGACCAGATGGTTGGGTGCAATAGGGATCATCTACTTGGCCTGTCCCGGTCATTCCCCCTAAGTTTCCCAAAACTCGTGGCCTATTTTTCTCAAGCACTGTTTTAGGCTCCTTTACCTTGAAACCCTTTTATCAAATGACCTCAAAAAAAATAGGGGCTCTACTCTGCATGCCAAAACAAACCTATGAAGTTTTTTAACATTTTAAGGGCAAGTGGGTTCTCAAGTTATTTCCAAAAAAAAGGGTTTACATGAACAGGGCCCCTGTGACCTTTAAACCCTTTAAAAAGACTGACCCAAAAAACAAAGGGGTCAACCCACCGCAAGTTCCCAAACCCTCCTAAAAGTTTCAACATTCTGGTCAAGGGTTCTCAAGTTATTGATCGAACTTTTTATCCAAAGTTCAGGCCCCCGTGAAAACCCTTTACCTTTAAAAGGGGTGGGCCCCAAAAAAAAAAAAGGGGCATTTATTTCAAACATTCTGGGGCGAGAGGTTCTAAAGTTAATTTATTGGAAAAGTTTTTTCCTGTTCAAGGGCCCCTTTTGGCCCTTTAAACCCTTTTAAAAGAGGGCCCTAAAAACCCTTAGGGTTTTTTCTAAATCTGCATGAAAACCCAATTTTTTTCCCTACAAGTTTCATCATTCCCGGGTTTAAGTGTTCCCCAAGTTACTGACCAAAAGGTTTTTAAAGTTCAACCCCCGGAAACCTTTACCTTTTATAAGTGAAACCCCCAAAAACGTTAGGGGCCCCTCTACTCTTTAAAGACCAATCCTCCAAAAAATTTTAAAAATTCTGGGGCAAGGGGGTTTTTCCCAGTTATTGATTTAAAAAGGTTTTTAATGTTCAGGCCCCTGTGACCTTGACCTTTTACGGATACCCATAATCAATAAGGTCATCTACTCTTTATGACCAATCATCCCCCTTTAATTTCAACAAATTTTGGTAAAGGGGGTTTTTCCCAGTTATTGAAATGGGAAAAGGTTTTTTAATGTTCAGGGCCCCCGGACCCCTTGGAACCTTTGACAAGGGGACCCCAAAATCAAAAGGGGCCTTTTACCTTCATGCCCAAAACATCACTGAAGTTTTAACAATTTTGGGTCAAATGGTTCCCAAGTTACTGACCGGGAAAAGGTTTTTTAATGTTCAGGCCCCCGGGGAAACCCTTTACCAAAAATGGGGTGACCCCCAAAAACCGGGAGGGGGCAAACTACTTTGCATGTACAAAACATCCTATAATTTTTAACAATTTTGGGGCAAGTGGTTCCCCCAGTTATTGATCAGGGAAAAATTTTCAATGTTTAGCCCCTGTGACCTTGACCCCTTTTACGGAAGTGACCCCCCCAAAAACAAAAGGGGCAACTACTCTTCAGGGCCCAAACATCCTATGAAGTTCAACTTCTGGGGCAATGTTCTCCCAGTTATTGATCTGAAAGGGTTTCAAAAGCCCCAGGCCCCCGTACCTTGACCTTTGGAAAGGGGGACCCCAAAAACAAAAAGGGGGCGTCACTCCCCGCAGCCCTACAACCCTAAGAAGTTTGAAGGTTTTTGGTCAAATTTTTCTCCATTATTGCCCAAATGAAGTGTGACCCACGTACTACGGAAAACAGGGCAAAAAAAAATATTCTCCTGGGGGGGGACATAAAACCCGTGACCTTGCCCTTTTTAATTTGGTTTAAACCCCCAAAAAAAAAGGGTTTATCTACTTTTCAAAGTAAAAATCATCTTAAGAAGTTTCAAAATTCCGGGTTTAGTGGTTCTCTAGTTATTAAAAAAAAAATGGTTTTTTAAAGTTTTAGGGCCCCCCCGGGCCTTGACCTTTTACGAGTGATCCCAAAAACAATAAGGGGCCTCTACTCTTCCCTGACCAACATCAATGAAATTTCAACATTCTGGGGCAAGTGTTCTCAATTTTCTGACTGGAAATGGTTTTTTTAAAGTTCCCCGGGGCCCCCGTGCCCCTTTACCTTTAATGGAGTGCCCCCAAAAACGATAGGGGGCATCTACTTTGCATTAAAAAATCCCCCTATGAATTTCAACATTCTGGTCAAGTGGTTCTCTAGTTATTGATCAGAAAAAGGTTTTCAAGTCGGGCCCCCGTGACCGGGCCTTTGACGGGGTGAAACCCCAAAAACAAAAGGGTCATCAAATCTTTAAAAAAACCAAACATCCAAAGAAGTTTCAAAAATTTTGGGCCAAATGGTTCTCCCAGTTATTGATCGGAAAAAGGTTTTTTAATGTTCAGGGCCCCTGTACCTTGAAACCTTTTATGGGGTTACCCCCCCCAAAAAAAAGGGGTCCCTTACTCCACACCCCCACAACCCAAAAATTTGAAGGTTCTAGGTTTAAATGGTTTTCCAGTTATTGCTCGAAATGAAGTGGACGTACGTCCGGGCCGGGCGGGCAGGGGGAAAAACAATTTTGTCTCTTGGGGGGGACATAATTATGAAAAAAAAAACGGTAAAAAGTTAAAACTACTTTGAAAATGGGGGCGCATCCCCTTTAAATGGTTGGGGCTATACAGTAGTGGTGGGGCTGTTTTTTTATGATTTGTGCCTTTATAATTCAATTTTAATAATATGAAAATGTTGTCTACAAGCCCCGGAAAAATTTTTACAATAATCGGTTTTTCAACCTAAACCCACACTAAAAAAACCAAAATTACTTTTTCCCCAACAAAATACATGTAGTAACCCCCCAAAATGATCCGCAAAATAATCTACATGTATATGGGTTGAGATTGTATATTTTAAACTTTAAATTTGGGGGTTAAAACATAATTTTAAACGATTGGGAAATGAAAAAGTACTGAACCCCCGCTTTTCAGAAAGAAATTTTTACATAAGGTCTTTTGTTTTTCAAAGACATGCAAAAAGATGTATAAAAAAAAAAGAAAAATAAAATTTTTAAATCCTTTAAAATAACAAATAAATTCTACAATATCTTTAATTATTTCCTGAAAACAAATCCTTTGGGTTTTAAGTAAAAGTAATTTCTAAATATTTTTTTTTTGACCTAATTTTTAAAATAAAAAATTTCGTTTATATTTAAGTAAATATTTAAAGGTTAGAATATTCTACAAAAAACATTTAAAAAAAGGAAAAAAATTTACTTTGACTACAAAGTCCCAAGGGGCTGTGATATTTCGTTCTTTTTTTTTTTTGGGTAGAGAAAACTTTCGTAAAAAAAAATAAAAATATGACGTTTTTTCTTTCTTTAATAAAATAATTTTTTTTGCCCGGAAAATTATTTTTTTAGAGAATTTGGTGTTTGTTTTGTTCGATGCTTTAGCATTTTATATTTTTGAATGCCGAAAAAGCGCCACCACACGAAAACCCATCACTAGAGTTATAGCGCCACCATTTTAAAAATCCGGTATATTTCTTTAAAACCCCCGGGTTCTTTTATTCATGGTGTTGCGTAAAAATTTTTTTTTATCAATTTTTACACCATTTTCGTGCGCAGGTATTGGGTTTTTTAAGTGTGTCTATTCAACGGAATTTTTTCGAAAACGGCCGATAAAAAAATGTGCCCCTGTCAGATTTTAGGAGAAAAAACTCCGCAAAAAACAATTTGCATATTATTTTAATGAAAACACAGCCAAACCCGTAGCAAAAGTGTTTTTACACCAAACAACATTCCCGAATTTTGAAAAAAAATTTTTTAACAAAAAAAATATAAGATAAAAAATAAATTTTTCTTACGTGTTTAAAATGTAGAAACGGCGATAGCGCCCACGGGAAAGTCAATGCTCTTTTCCCCTTTTCACCACAATTTTGGGGTTTGGGGCTAGCGTTTTGTAGCCGTGAGAAGGTTTTACCCAAAAAAAAGGGTAGGAAAAACAAATTTTAAAAAAAAACTTTCCCGTGAAAAACTACATTTTTTGAGAACTCCGTAAACCAAATAAGTGTTTAAGATTGGGGTTTATTAAGTTTTGAACAAAAAACCCTTTTTTGTCCAAAATTTGATTAACCAACTTTAAACAAATATTTTTTTATAGCAAAAGCTTCAAAATGTTCTATAATTTAAAGCGAAAGGGCCCCAATGGCTGAGGGGGTTTTTAAATCACCAACATAAAATCACTTGCCTTTTAAAGATCTGGGGTTTTGAAAACCCAATTTGGGGTAATAAAAAGGAACCATCCAGCTGGGTTTCAAAAGGTTGGATATTCTAGAGTGAGCTAAAAAGTAAAGGGAAAATTTGTAATGCCATGGATTCAAAACCTATTTTTTTGAGAAAAAGTGCACTGTAATGCCAGTGCGCCAGAGACTGGAACTTTTAAAAATGGGTTTTAAAATTTCACAAACTTTCCATAACAAAGGCTCTAAATACCAGACCAAAAAAAAATAATTACCGTTTTGTTTATAAATCTAAAAACTCACCCCGAGTGCTTAGTATACCCCAGAAAATCCCGTTCTGGGCGAAAAGTCTTGAAATCCCTCACTTGGGTTGTCCGGGAAAAATTTAAAATTTTTTCAAAACCCGTATCGATATTAACCAAAAGTAAATATTGTGAATCTTTAATGTTAACTGCATTCCCACAGCTTTTAATTTAAAATTTTATCGTTGGTCCCGTAAAAATAAATTTTTTACTTTCCCAAAAGTACATTATTTTTTTTTTAGGAATTTTTTAATTTGCCAATATTTAAATTTCAACACAAAAACTTGGAGTCCATACAGTTGTTTATGTTGATCTTTTGACCAATACTTTACTAAAAACCTTTTCTTTTTTTGCTTTTTTCTTTGGAAACCTTTTTTCCTGTAACAAAATTTTCAATAAAGAAAATCTATGCCCAAAAAACTGTGCTTTTTAAAACAACCAAAGGTTTTAATTTTTCCCAAACAATTGCAAATTTTAAGGGTCCCTTCCCTCTTACTTACCTTTCCTAAACAAGATGCCAGACTATTACAAAATATGCCTGCCTGGATGAAAACGTTCCCAAATTTTGGGAAAAAAAAATTAAATTCGCAGTTTTTTTTGAGTATTTTTTAAGGGGCCAAAAATCCAAGAGGCTTTTGGGGGGATTTGGCTGGTTTCAAACTTGGCCCAGATAATAAAGCCCCCCATTAATTTGGAAATTTTTGGGGAGTAAATTCCCCAAAGGGAAAATAATCCAAGAGTGCCCGGGGGGATTTGGCTGGTTATTGAACCCTTTGGGCCCAAAAATTATTGCAACAAACCCCTGTCCCGCAAGTTTGTTGAAGGCGAAAAAAAAAACTGTTTTTTACTTAAGAAAAGCGAGCAGGCCCAAATCGCAAATTTTCAAGTAATTCAAGGGTCATAATCCAGGCGTACCCAGGGGGTTTTTGGGTTTTTAAAACTAAAATTTCCAAAATATTATGCCCACAAACATTGTCAGCAAGGTTAGGTTGGTGAAGATCGGGAAAAACTCTTCGCTTAAGAAGGGGCCAAAGCTAAATTTGCAGATTTTGAGTAATTCAAGGGCCCATTATCCATGAGTGCCTTTTTCGTTTTGGGATGGTTTAAAATTTGGGCTAAATTTTTATCCCACAATTTTTTGTCGAGATAATCAAAAATTTTTCAACTAAAGGGGTTTTTTGATGAAAGTCAGCACAATTGTTCTCATCATGAGTCAAGAAAAGAGAAAATTAAAAAATGGATATAATAAAGAAGTATTTTGTACAAAAAACCCCAATAAATTTTTTTTTTGTAAACCAAAAATTTTCTCTAAAAGAATTTCTGTATCATCAAAAGTACAACTAAATTACAACTTTAAAAGGGATTCTTTTGAATTTTTTTTCGAAAGAAAGGGAAATTTTAAAAATAATGGCCCATTTTTATTATGTGGGCCTTTACAATATTTAAACGTTCATAAATTAAAAAAATTTTTTTATTTAAAGGGAAGAAAGAAAAAAAATTGTAATGTAATGGCCGTTCAGGACATAGTTATAAATAATAAGAAAAAGTTCAGTATTCCAAAATATTTCTTCCTTTCCGAAATATTTTTTCTCTCGTTTCATACCAGTATAATTGATATTGCTTATCCAAGGTTTAAAAGAGTAAATTTTTTCTCTGTACCAGGCAACAGGGAGCCAACTGGGCGCGGCATTTTCCATTATACATCAGATTCATGCAAAACGCAGTTCGCAGAATGCTATCACCATTTTGTAATAACGCCGGGCATGAAGCTAATTTCCAAAGTCAAAGGGTCATTTTTATAGCTGTTTCATCTTTAATAGAACGTGCGCCGTGCATTAATCTTTTTTCCCGAGCGGGAAAATATACTTAAACCTCGCGCATGCGCCAGATTTCCGATAGTGTCCATCGAGGTTTCTTTATGTGTATCGTCTCTATTTAATTGAATCGGGGCTTCTCGGTAATGTACTTAATATCACGGATAAAAACGAAGTTTTCCCGGGCACTTTCATCTCCTGTGTTTGTACCGTCAGTTTGTGAACACTTGTACATGTTTGTCCAATCGTCTTGTTTGTCTTACATGTTTTGAATGAGAGATAGAATGAAGAAAGATATACCACTGGTCTGTTCCTTTTTATTCTCTTTGCAACTTTTTCACCGCCAAAATCCTTCCGACCCTCAATGCAGGTCTTTCTTCTCTTACGAGTAAGATGGGGAAGACATTAAAGTAAATTCAATTTATTATTGAATTTATCTAATAATCTTTAGTTAATTCACCAGACCGCTGTGGTAAGAAATATTTAGATCTTATTGTTCATTAATATTGTAATTTTGAGTATTTCTTGACCCGATGCGTGAATTAATGTTTGAGCACTTATGTATATATTTATCTTAAATTACCATGATTAGTTAAATTCATGTTAATAATATATAAGGCTTTTTATGTAACGGCATAATCCATAGAGGTAGAACCTAACACGGATTAGCTGATAATTTAGCCCTGAGGGTATTTTCCTAATCACCCTTATTAACCAGGAAAAGCAGAACAGCAAGGGAACCATACTGAAATGACTCTATGAGTTTTATGGGTTAGCTAACATTGTCCAGTGCGTCTCACTTTTCCTAAGAACCTGGGTTATGAACATAAAAAAATAAAACTGTGACTCGTTCAAAGTGTTGTTTACGATTCCTTGTCACCAGAGTTTTATACGTGACAATCCCCGAAGAAAAGATGGTTTAAGTATCAGTAATTGTCGAAATTTGATCAATAAAACTTTTCTTCAACCCTTTTATCAATAAATTAAATCTCTTTATAAGATGATATACCGACAAACAAACATCTAAAGATAGTTGGGGAGAAAACTCACGCAATTCTCCAGTGTGTGAAAATGTTTAATTACCCATACCTTCTCTGACCGCTAAAGGTGTGAAAACATTGGAATATCTCCTGCTCGAGTAGCCAGAAAAACGAAGATAAATTTAATTACCCAGGGACCAGGTGTATCGAATCGAGTTATCGATGATCGAGCTCGAACCCAGCCAAGGTAATTTCACATAGAAAATATAAGGAAATCGGCCGACGAACCACATGAATTGCTTGAGTGGCCTGGGTGCTCGATAAACGATGCTCAAAAGAAAAAAAAATAAAACGAGCGAGCGGTGGTTCCTGTATGCTGAATAAGTTTGGAGGTTGAGAATGTGACAGATCAAAGTGAATTGATCACAGCAGTCCCAAAAACGAGACATTATTTGGACTAGATTAAAAACTGCGCTCAAGAATTTTCACCGGTGCTAGACACAAAATTAAAAATCTATTAAATACATAAATAGGTCTATTAAGTAAAATAATTTGGTTATGAAGTGTCTGGCACCTGTGGAATTTTCTGCTCTTTAGAATTTCATGAGCGTCAAACAACGAAGACTAAGTTTCGACTACAGATAGCAAAGTGCATACACAACCATTAAAATATACCTACATTTTTTTATTTTTGGGGAAAAAAAACACAATCCTATATTAACATTTTCTAATAGCAACACTCCATTAATAAAACGTAAATATGCATGACACTTGCTTTTCAAAAATAAACTTGCAGAAGTAGACTTCCATTTGTCTATGCAAATCTGTACAAATGGCGCGACCAAAAAAAGGAGTAATTTATAACAAGCGAATCAAGAACTTGCGTAAGATAATATTCGTTACAATCGTGTCTCTAACATATGCTACATATCGAACTACTACTATTTAGGAGCATTGTTTTCCATGCACACATGTCTAATACGTGGTCAGCATTGATTTTCAATATTATTAAAGGCTGCACCAAGAAAAAAAAAACAACTGTTTGAAACTTTTGTTGTTAACTAAATAATGTATTAATCAAAATACACAGGAAAGAGGTTCCTAAAGCTTTTAGCTTACACCTCAATCCTATTCATTTCATTCATCATTATGTATTCTAACCCCTATAAGCATGGACTAAAATGACAATAAATTATGGGGAAGTTTCAATGCGCCAAGTCGCGAACTTAGTTTTCGTATCTAAAAATACGACCTATTAAATGATAATTAATATTCTTGAAAATAATAAAATTTAAAAATGTTTTATTGTTTTACATCGGAATTAAATACTATTTATACTTTAGACCTGTAATGCTTAGTTACTCGTCACGGCGCGAAGGTTATGACGGGAATTTTGACATTTTATTTTCTTGTATTTGTGCAGGAATTAAATGACACACAAGATAAGTCTCCCTGTAGAACAACCGCCGAACTTTTTGATACTGAAACTTCGCTAGATGATCGTGTTAGCAGTGGAGGTAACAGAAGAGGCTTGCCAAGCAGACGACACAGATCAACATGACCGACCACGTCCGCTGTTACCAAAAAAATGACCTCAGATGATATATATGACGTTCTCAGATTACTGTGGACCGAAATCAAGATACATATTCCTCATTCTACGAGGGGGGGGGGGGGGGGGGGGGGGGGGGGGGGTGTGGGGGGGGGGGGGTTTGGGGGGGGGGGGGGGGGTGGGGGGGGGGGGAGTTGTCCAAGAACGTATAAGAAAGTGTCTCATGGAAATTAAAAGGGTAGGTGATAATACCAGATGAAAAAATAAAGAAGAACACGACAAAGATCTCAAAAGACGTCCGCAGTGATGAACCACCAATAACATTGCCGTGGGTCTGACTCAATGTCTCAAGTTAAATCCACCGGTACAAAGAGTTTTGCATAAAGAATGACAATCATACGATGGTTTAACAACATTCAAAGACCAGTGGTTCAACAATGTCTTCCGCATAACAAATATACGTTTCACCCAATGGAACATTTGTGTCCGCACTTGCGCAGATCTTAGACAAGAAATGAAACTTGCTATGAAGGAAGATGGTAAGTTGTCGCCGAAGGAATATAACAATAATATATTTCACAAGCTAGAAAGGGGATGTGTACAAGAAATGTGTAGAAGGTCACTGAAATGTTTAGGTAAAGCGTCAAGAATTTGATCGCATCTTTGCTAGTAGTTGACAATTTATCATTGACTATATACATTATACATTTGACTTTTACCAGTACGTCCAAGGTACAGATATTTGGTTCCGGTAGATCATTCCGTGAATTCCCATCAATATTACCACTTTTATAGATTTCGCAGTAGCGAACTGTGCAAGTCTATGCAAGCATGTATTTTTTCGTGTGGCTATCGTTGGTGTAACACTACCTATTCGGCATTAACCGTTAATTAAAGGCAATAGCATTTATTTTATCCCCTTGGTATCCAACAAATTAGAAGAGTTAAAAACCCCAAAACCTAGTGACTACTTTTTCTTCCCACATAACTTTGTGCAATAATTCTGGTAATCCAAGTATCATACAACTAGTCTAAAAGAATGAACAGGTGGATCAAGCTAAGCCTGTTTTACATAACTTCATCTGCAAACTTACACGGTGTATACTCTCTCATACAGTTTTATAAAAAAATAGAAATAACTATCTACACTGTATCACGAAACAAGTGTGGTCTAAACTCACCTAATACATGTAGTACCATGCATACTACTTCATTAACTGAATAATATATTAGAAATTTAATACATTTGTCGTTAGCCCTTATCTGTACTGTCACAATTATAATTAGATACATGTACATGTTATTTCTCATTACTCCATACAAAAGAATGTATAATTACAATCATGGAACAATCTGTTTGAAGTACTTGGATCTTCTAAACGAAGATCCGGTCGGAATGCACGAAATTTACGGTAGTGTATTGTCCAAAATATTGACTGGCACTTATAATCTTCGCCAATATTTTCGTTGTTTTCATTGTTTTACTCAATATTTTGTGCCCTTGAAAATACCTTTATCAAAAAAATCACTTAATAATCACGGCCAGTTGGTCATCACTTGCTATGGTTTGGTCTGCGCATGTTGCAAATTTTATTTAAGGCCTAATGTTAGAAGTCTGTGAAGTCCTGTGAAGTTGAGTAAAGCAAAGAAGAATAAATAATTTATAACTCATTGTGTAAAGTGATTTTTAGATGTCACTTTAGATAATTTTGTAAATGTAAAGAATGTACATAGTTGGTAAAATACATAACAAATAAACTATATTCTGAAACAAATTGTCTATTGTTTCGTTTGTCCATCGTTCGTAATGAATTGTAGCGTATTACATAAATCTTTATTATATTTATGAATCCTTGTTTTCCCCCCTATGGAAACCAAAAAACGGACCCATGACCCTGTACTCGACAAACAAATCACATGACCAAACTACCATTCACAGCAAATAAACATTTGCACCCGCCATGTTTACAAAACAACATCAGTATGACGCCATATTTTTGTGCTAACAAATATTCAAACATTCTATAGACATAAAATTAAATCCATATATCAGGCAGGCAAATATTAAAAACTTGATACCGCAGTTTTTATCTACAACTACATGTACTTAATATGTTGATTGGTGTATAGGTAATTGTAGAATCTCCGATGACTTGATGGACCGTGTAACGGGCATACACCGCGGATCCCATTAAAGCTTGACCGTGTGTTTCAAGACTTGCCCAATTTAGTACTTTTATATCATTAGCTGTTTATATATTGTATTTATTTTATGATATTTTATATTGATTCAGTTGGTTATATATCAACTTAAATGGTTTGAGGCCATTACATATCACAAACAAATATCAGGTGTTTCCCCTTCTGTTTGTCCACGTCCAATCCCCCGACACAACACTAACTGGCAGCCGGCGACAATTGCCGCAAAAATGGAACCGTGACGACATTACAACTGGAAGATTTTTCTATATCAATTTTTAGAACTCTCACTCCGTCACACAGCTTATTTTCTTAGCAGGCGGTAACCATTGCTTCGACTAAAAAACTAATATTGCTTGCAAAATAATGAAGATATTTTCTTCAAACTTTGGACCTATTATTAAGCAAACATAAGAATGCATATTAAGGTAGAAAAATCTTTGTTGCTTTCAGTTTTTGATTAGAATTAACATCCCTTATTCAGATTAATGATGCATAATTTTTGAAGTCCAATACAAGTATGTTTTAATGCAATGCTTAAAACAGACATTCTATTGCTCCAAACTAGTGCGCCCAATACCTTTATTCAATATATTTAGGGTTAATACCTTTGTTTCTAGTGCGATGTATGAACAATTTTTTTACAACTAACATTTTTCTATAATGTTGTAATTGAAAGCACAATAAAATGTATACTTTCAAGTACTAGCGCAATAATTTTAGAGGCATTTAAAAGCTACTGAACCCTTTTTTTGTTTTAAACTTAGGGCAGTAAAAACACATGTTTTTGGACTTCAAAATAATGCTCATAACTATCTGAAAAGGGGAATAATTTTTACAAAAACTTAAGGCAACCAAGTTATTTTTTATTTCAATTATGAATCATTTTTAATGCATAATAAATGGACCAAGTCTGAAGAAAATATCTTCATTATTTTTCAAGAAAAATAATTTTTATGTCGGAAAGCCCGATCGGGCCAATGTTTAGCAGCCTGTTTGTGGATTCAGTATATACCTTAACAGATTAATCATTGAGGTAGTTCCTAAACATATAAAGAAGAATTTCATTTACATAGGACTTTAACTGACCGCAGCTGCGGCAGCAAGTGATTAACGCCTTTGCGACTAATGCATACGCAAGCCGTCCAGGTGCCTGATCAGGTATGCACGTTTGCTATTCAGCCAGTAAAATTTCAGTGACATCCCTTCGAATAATAAATGGTCTAGCCCAAACTTACATGATGGACCAGTCCATGTTAAAATTTGCAGTCTAAGGAAGCATTTTATACGCCGTTTGAAAAACGGGACGTATAATGTGAACGCCCTGGCGGGCGGATGGCGGCTGATGGGATGGCGGCGGTCCAAGCTTTGTCCGGAGCATATTCTCTATAAATCATGCATGATGATTTTGATGACACATGCCAGTTTGTTCACCCTCAAGAGACGAAGTGTCCAAGCGCAAGACCCAGTCCCTAGACTAATGTCAAGGTCACACTTAGAGGTCAAAGGTCCAATCCAAGAATGACTGTCCGGACCATATCTTCTTCATACATGAAGGGATTTTGATGAAAGTCAGCACAATTGTTCACATCATGAGACGGAGATCATGCGCAAGAACAGGTCCTAGGTCTAAAGGTCCATGTCACACTTAGAAGGTCAAAGGAAACAAGAATGAAAACTTTGTCCGGAGCATTTCTTCTTCATGCATGGAGGATTTATGATATAACTTGCACAAATTTCACCACCACGAGGCCGATGTCATGCGTGAGAACCAGGTCTCTATGGTCTAAGCCAAGGTCACACTTAGTGGTCAAAGGATACAAGAATGAAACCTTGTCCGACATTTCTTCTTCACATAAGGATTTTGATATAACTTTTGGCACAAATGTTCGACCACCACGAGGCGGAGTGTCATGCGTGAGAACAGTCCCAGGTCCTAAGTCAATGTCACAGAGGTCAAAGATACAAGAATGAAAACCTTGTCCGGAGCATTTCATCTCAAGATAAGGGATTTATTAAAACTTGGCCCAAATGTTCAACCACCTACGAGACGGAGTGTCATGCGCGAGAACCAGGTCCCTAGTCTAAGTCAAGGTCCACTTAGAGGCCAAAGGTCAGATACAAGAATGGCTATGTCCGAAGCATTTCTTCTTCCAGGCAATGGAGGGATATAGAAGTAACTTGGCACAATTAAACACATCATGAGACGAAAGTCATGCACAGTTCCTTCTTAGAATAACTTCCTTTTGTTGTTACTATAAATAGCTATTTACTGTAACTTTTTCATTACTATCGTAGGTAAAAAACGAGACCCAACTTCCCTTAGTTCGTTTACTATAAATAACTTATATATAACTTCTTTATAATGGACCGTAGGGGAAAAACCAAGACCACTTTTTCGTGGTAACAACCATAGATGTTACTTTCCATTTGGCGTATTTTAAGGTATCTCTACCTGGTAAGGAGTTTTTTTGTGGAAAACCAAAGACGTACAGTGATTACTAAACAACCACAAAATTAAAAATTCATTTGCAAATACAGGTGCTATAAAAAAAAAAAAAAGGAAAAAAAAAAAATTAAAAAAAAAAAAAAGAAAAAAAAGAGTAAAGAACTTTGTCTGTGACAGGCCGTATATGTGACATTCTGGCACTCTTTTTAAGCACTAAACACAGGTTTTTTTTAAAATGGTATAAAAGTACAATAAATACTAAATACAATTGGCATTACCTTAATGTTAAGAAATGAATAAAAAAAGATTGTTCAGAAATTGGCTTGTACCATGCAATATTACATTTAGGGGCAAGACTTATAGTGAAACATTATTTCATCATTGCGCGCAGATATTTAATCAAACACTACTTTTTATAAGTGGACAAAATTTAATCCTTTTTTTATTTTCTGACGATAAAATATAGCGAGACAAAGTGTGTGACTGGTCATTTATTTAATCATGACTGTGAAATTTTTACCGTGGCTACTGATTAAAACTCATAACTCATTGTAATTAAACTGTATTCAACCTAAACACTGCGCTTGCCGTCTGATGCGTGTGCATGTAATGTTTTTGCTTTTTTCTCCGGAGTGCCCGTCATTGGCGAGAATCCTCCTTTCTGCATAAAAATTTGAAGTGAAGACGAAAATCAATGAATGAAATGCAGATGAAAGTGGTCTTAGATCCCTTTCTTAATTTTAACCAAACATGACTAATTGATGCATATATATAGGCCTATTTAGTATTTTGTGAAACATTATACAATATTTGATAATAAACAGTGAGCTAGATTCACTGAGAATGATGTAAACAGTCCCAGAACACAACGAACAAAGTCATCGATCTTTCTGCAGACGCGTCATTTGTACGAAAAAAAAATAAAGTTTCAAAACAGCTGATTGCCTCTTTTATCTGGGATTAGAACTTACGTCGAAGCCTGAAAGTATTTTTTTTAAAAAAAAAAAACATATATTATAAGTGCCGTTTTCCAAACTGTTTACTTTAAAGGATTTTATTTACAAAAATCGTTTTTCATTGGAAACGCTGTTTTGATAAAGACACTGAGCATGCATGTGGGTTTTTTTTCTGTAATGCATGACAGGAGCGATGCGGGATCAGAGCTATGCAGGACCGGAGCCCGGAGCTATGAGGACCGTGTGATGCAGCAAAAGGATGTGTCTGAAACACTCAATATTGTCCTCGCGAGGCCGGCAAATTACCGGGGGGCCTGGGGGGGAGTGTTATTTGTATATTTTGAAAGAAATGTTATTTTTATTTTGTTGCTAGGGTGGAGAATCCTGGCGCTTGGTGTAAAGGGGGCGTGGAATAGATTCATGGATCTACATGGATCAAGCTGGAAAGGTCGGCTAGGCATATCATGCTATGAAATGTAACTCGGTATCCTAACAGCTGATGACAGTAATCTGTTAAGTATTTTATGCAGGGTACTACCCGTTTTTAGCTCAATCTTTGGAGATAGCGGTGCTATTCTACTCGCTCCGGGTCGGCGTGAGCTTCATGTTTGACGTTTTGCGGCAACTTTCTTTTTCTTTTTTACTAATGCTTAAAATATCTTACCTGTAACTTCCCATTAACATAGTTCATATGCCAACAAAAGTATATCCAGGGGTATGTGCCACATTAAATCCAAGGTCGATTGTTACCTAGGTGTTAAACTTTTGTTGTTGTTTTTTTAAGGTTAAAAGTTTTTCGGCAGCCTTTGCTTTTTCTTACATATCTTTGTTATTATTGCTGATATCTGATTGTAACTTCAAAAAAACATTGTCCAGCATACAAACAAAGTATGTGCAGGGACCGGGCCGATTATACCCTAGGTCCAGGTCTCCAATTTATTATTTCTACATTTTTTTGTCGTTTATATTTGATACGAAAAGTTTTCGTCTATTAATAGACATATCTTTTGTACTTAAAAATATAATGACTTGAAATTAAAAAATATTTCTTTATAATCATCATCTCATGGTGGGTTACAATCCCATAACTCTTATTTATTATTACAGAATTATGCCCCCTTTCATACTGAAAGTTATTTTTTTTAGGCAATCTTTGCATTCTGGAATGTAACTACGTACAATATAAGATAATGACTTGAAACTTAAAATGTATCTTTATCATCATCATCATCGTCATCATCATCATCTACATGTGTAGTTGGTGTATTCTATTCTTTTTAAAACAGATGTCTCTTAATGAGACATAAATTCATTTTATTGTCAAATCGCCGAATAGTGGAGCGCGTAGTGTCATACGGACAGCTCTTGTTAGTGAACAATTCGGTCCCTTTGATGTTTTCCCCTGAATTGTTTACAGTTTTGTACAGTAGATAATTGCAGTTCCTGTATTTATACCCAGATACATCTCCCATGAAATATATCCACACAACAAATTGGTTTCTTCTAAGATGAAATGTAGTTTCACATGAAAACCAAACCGTATTTCGCTTAAACATCTTATTACGGGCGTTTTCGTGTTTGATCAATTGACCTCATACGGTGTTGATGTGGGTGTGACGGTAAATAGAAGAGAGGCGGAGGTTTAATGGACGCGCGTTGACTTGCGCCAATTTCAGTTTTAAACGAATTTTGTTTGTATACTTACAGATAGAGTATGATGCATAGACGGCACCTGGGGTCTTCCCCCACCATTAAAGCTGGAAAGTCGCCATATGACCTAAAATTGTGTCGGTGCGACGTTAAACCCAACCAAATACATAAAAGATTGCTTACAGACGATGCAGTTTGTGAGGGGTGTTTGGCGAAGATACGTGCAGAGAGGTGGAAGCGAAAGTTACAGTTATCAGCAGGAGACCGTTCACGGGTGAAGGGGGGGTAAGGTTACAAGTTCTTATTCATATTTTTCAGTGGGCTGTGGGACTCTGTTTTATCTTACCCAAAATATTTTAAAAATAGTTTGGTGATTATGTTCTTGGTCACCTTGCATAAGACCTAAATGAAGTTTTTGAACTGTCGTCCATTGTCCACTTGTTTCATTTGTTCATCACAGCTATTTTGTGTGTGACCAAAAGGCACAACACATAGATGATTGGATTAAATGTAGGGATCTGACTTATTGTAGTGACAAGGTTTTTGCGGGTAGTTGTTTCATAAAACCATATCGTTAGGAAAGATGTTTTCGAAAATATTTGTCCACAAAAATATTGAAACGCTTCATTGCCTTTTATGTTACGTATGAGAATGCTTGAAAAAAAACGCGATGATTTTTGATCGACTAGTTCCATTTAAGGTGGTTAGCCTGTTTCTTTCGAAAATGTCGAGGCATGATATATAAACTAACATTATATTAGGTATGTATGTACTACCATCTCCTGTCTTTCATTTGGCGAAGAAATAAAATCGTCTAGAGTCCACATTTCCTTTGACGAGCGCCTCCTGGCGGTGCTTGTATTTTTCAATGGAAATCGCCGTTTTTCTGTCACAATCGCATCAAAATTAACAGCATTTTGCAAATCTGAGATATAGGGCTACATTCATAGACACCACTCATTGAGTACACTCAAATAGATTGCCTTACGGTAACGTCTTTCCATTTATATTCATAAAGGTGAGCGACAGTCGAGCCAACTCCAAAGAGTGAGTGACTGTTGATGGAGGTTCTTGGGACCCTTGAGTGTTTTTCAAGGTCTCATAATGTAAGTTTACAATTTTTTATTGATCTGAAGGTAAGATAACAGTGTCATGTTAAAGCGGAAGAATACATTATGTTCATTTTAATATATGTTGTTGAGGACGACGAAAACGCAAAAAGACCTAACAAATTAAAAGACTGTTTAATTAATAAAAACGCTTAAAATTAGATATAGGAAATCAAAATATACATCTACGAAACCATGCCGTGAATTCCCGGTCAAAATTACCACTTTAGATTTTCGCAGTAGAGACCTGTGGCAAGTCTATATCTGCATGTAGTTTTCGTGTGGCTATCGGTGTGTAACATTAACGTATTCGCATTGACCGTTAATTATAGGCTATAGCATTTATTTTTATCCATCGGTATTTAACAAGTTAGAAGAGTTAAAGACCCACCAATACCTAGTGGTCTACCTTTTCCTCCCACATGAACTTTGTGCAAATAATTCTGGTAATACCGGTATCATACAAATATTCTACAAGATGACAGATGGACAAGCTCAGTCTGGTTTTCATAACTTCATCTGCAAACTTACTCAGTCATTCTCTTCTCAGTATAGTTTTATAAAAAATAGAATAATAAACTATCTTACACTGTATATAGAAACAAAGTGTGATCTAAACTCACCTTAATACATGAAGTACCGCGCATACTACTACATTAATTGAATAATATATTTAGTAATACATTGTCTTAGCCTTATATCTGTTACTGTCAAACTGTAATTAGACACTTGTTATTTCTCATTTCTCCATACAAAAATGTATAATTACAATTATGGAACAATCTGACTGAAGTACTTGATCTTCTAAACGAAGATCCGAGAATGACCCATTCTTAATCGTCTTCTGTACATTTTGATTTCCAGAATGGCTATTTTTATTTTACGCAATTCTATTTTTGTTTATTTTAACCAATGAGACGATTTGTTCGAATGTCAAAGATTAAGAAAAATGTGTAGGCTGTCAGGGACTCGAATCCCAGACCAGTCGCTTACAGAGCAAGTGCTCTACCG
The DNA here is from genome assembly GCF_021730395.1 of Mercenaria mercenaria. Classification (NCBI taxonomy): domain Eukaryota; kingdom Metazoa; phylum Mollusca; class Bivalvia; order Venerida; family Veneridae; genus Mercenaria; species Mercenaria mercenaria. The sequence goes on along the minus strand of NW_026460090.1, from coordinate 2,763 downwards.
ACAGAGCTAACGCTTTACCGACAGAGCTAACCGGCTGACACTTTACGTCATAAAAAAATGTAACTGTCAAAAACCCAGTCTAAATATAGATTTTTTATTCTTACAAATGTTGTAAGTAAGCCTTCTGTCTGGCTAACGGAATGGTCGTCAGAACGAGGCTATCAAAGCACGTTTTCAGATCCTAAGTATAGCGTAATAGGAGATGTACTTTAGTCAGACAGCATTATGGAAATACAAAAAGGTTACAGTTAGTTAGTGGTGTTGTCTTTAAGGTAACTGACAATAGCACTACTGACCTTGACATTTTAAAGGGATAAGTACAATATAACCCTCAAAGTTAGAATTGAAGCTCAAACAAGAGAACGCCCCCGAGGTTTGTCCAAGAATGCTACAGTTTGATGCGCAAAATATGCCAGAATAGTTAAGGTATGACTAATTTTTCGACAAGAGAAAAAATTTCTCCGAAGGTAACCTTGACCTTAGAGCTAGGGCCTGGGTCTTGAACATGACACACTAACTCATCATAGGGAAAATTGTGACAAATAATGTTTGATGATGGCAGAGTTATTGACTGCACAAGAAACATAATGTTGCTTTTTAATCTAAGTTTGACTTTGACTTTGAAACTAGAGATTTTGGACTTGCGTCTGACACGTCAACGTTTATGCCATGTAATTTTAAAATGTCTTCATCGACGGAATAGGTATGGAACTGACAAGAACACACACATGTAAACCGTTAACCTCTAAATGTGACATCGATCGTGGAGCTATGGTCTGGTTGTTATGCATGAGACGTTTTCTCGTTATCGGGGAATATTTCTGCTAATTAATTTCGAAATTTCTTGATTAATGACGGAGTTACGAACCGGATATGAAACAGACCCTTTTAACCTTTCACTTGACTTCTAAGTGTAAACTTGGTCTTGTAACTAGGGGTCTGGGTCTTGCGCGTAATCATTTTGTGGGGTCGAATCTACGTGAGTTTGTTTCATGTTTTGTCTTTGTGTGTGTGTGTGTGTGTGTGTATGTGTTTTTTCTTTTCGTTTTCATTTTCATTCCCATATTTTTGTTTCATTCTTTGATGGTTTGTATTTGTATGTATGCCTTTATATAAAACAACAGTACGTTTATTATTTGCATGGCTTAAATGCATGCATTTAGTCAATATCATCTTTGATATAATGGTAAACTTTTCTGACCTGCCATATCGCCTTATGATAGTGTTGTCACATAGTTCATGAAGGAAACTAAATGTTTACGAGAAAAAAAATAATGTCGATGGTGAGTTTCGAACCCACACGGTAAAAGATTTGTTTAACATGGACTGTATGCTTTACCACTGACCTAATTTGCAATTGGTACAAAATCTTAAAATATTTAGATTGTAACATGATTAATGACAGAGTTACGAATCGGATCTTAACCTTTCACTTGACTTCTAAGTGTAAACTTGATCTTGGAGATAGGGGTCCGGGTCTTACGCGTAACACATTGCCTCCTTATGGTAAACATTTATGCCAAGTTGTTTCAAAACCCCCTCATAGATAACAGAGTTATATATCGGACACGTAAAGATCTATTATGATATGACTTCTAAATATGACACTAACTTTGGAGCAAGGGATCTGGGTCTTGCGCGTGACACATTGTCTGTTTATAGTTACCATTTATGCCAAGATATTTCAAAATCCCTCCATGGATAGCAGAAATATGGACCGGACACAAAAATAACCCTGTTAACACCTTGACCTTGGAGCTAGGGTTCTCATTTTGATAAACATTTATTCTAAGTACTTTTAAAACCTCTTGATGAATCGCAAAGTTACGATCTGGACACAAAAGAGACTGTTTGACTTCTAAGTGTGACCTTGACCTTGTAGAAAGGGGTCTGAGTGTTACACATGAAACGTCGTCTCATTAAGGTTAATATATTTATGCCAAACTATCCTCATGGATGACAGAATTACAGCACGGACAAGAATTTACAAAGTTACGGTCGGCATTAAAATCAAAGAACATACTGTAGTGTAAATAAAAGGTTATTTGCTGAAACATATTTAAATGATGTAAGGATGTTATCATTAAATAAAATCCTAAAATTATCTATTTTTTTTTTTTTTTTTTTTTTTTATAGATATTGATATATACTAAATCACTTAATAACAACATAATATATTAGGCCCTAACAAAATCTGAAAAATAGATTCCTCAGAAGCAACGAGGACAAAACAAATAGCAAATATTGCAGACCCGATTTGGCTGATAGTTGGTTTAATTTGTACGCTAGTCAGCAGTGTACATGTATTTAGATAATTTACAACCATGCTTTGCACGGAATGAATTTGCAACCATGCTTTGCACGGAGTGTCATGGATCAGAGGGATAGACTGGCTATATTCATCACTAAAACCCGGCAAACTGTATGAAATCTAAAGTGGTAGGATATTCATGGCATGATAGCCTAACGGGGCTCATCAGTCACTCCCGGAAACACACGTCGTAGTAACAAATATATACATTTCACAAGCCTAGATATCGGTTAATTCATACTGAAAAAATATAAACAATCCGTTAGATTAAATGTCATGAAGAACCTGTCGTTATTAAATCTCATTAAACGACAGCGGAAACATTTATCTTTATAAAAAGATATGAGCCGCGCCATGAGAAACCCCACATAGTGCGTTTGCAGTCTGCTCAGGATCCATGCTGTTGCTTCAAAGCCTATTTTCAATTTTGAAAAAATTTAGCGAAAACAATA
>NW_026460089.1:0-61777 GCF_021730395.1 Mercenaria mercenaria | reverse complement strand
ATGTCCTGAATCTATTATTGTCTTTGAGAAGGTGGGTATGTCGGTCGGTCGGTATGTCACCCTGGCGGTTTCGTATACCAATGGGTTTTCCCGGGATGATAACTCAAATACGTTTGGGCCTATGGTCACAAAAATGTATAGGTAAGTTGGTCATGACCAGCAAATGACCCTATTGATTTTGAGATCAGTAGGTCAAAAGTCAGGGTCACAGTGACCCGGAACATTTAAACGGTTTCTGGATGATAACTCAGGAATACTTTGGCTTAGAATCATAAAACTTAATGGAAGGACGATCATGGCCAGCAAATGACCTCTAATGATTTTGAGGTCAGTAGGGCAAAGGTCAGGTCACAGTGACCCAGAACAGTCAAACCGTTTCGGGATAATAACTTAAGAACTCTTGGTCCTACGATTACAAAACTAATAGAGAGGTTGATCATGACCGGCAAATGACCCCTATTGTTTTAAGGTCAGTAGATCAAAGTTCAAGGTCACAGTGACCTGGAACAATTAAACCGTTTCTGGACGAAAACTTGAGAACGTTGGGCCTAGGATCATGAAAGTTAATAAGGAGATTGATCATGATCAGCTTATGACCCTATATGATAATGAGGCTAGTAGGTAAAAGGTTAAGGTCCCATTGACCTAGAAGAGAAGAATTTTTTTGCCAAGGAATGCTTTGGTCTAAGATCACATTGATACGGAGTTTACTTATGACTGATAATGACCCATAATTACTGATTTGAGGTCAGTACGTCGAACGTGTAGTGCAAAGTGACTAGATAATTTCTGAATGCATCAGCGTGGCAGGGTCGGTTGGCAATTCGTGTTCTACCAGCTCTTGTTAAATACAAAATTTTCCAACATATAAAAACACAAATAATTATATGATAATCATAGCTACATTGTTTGACGTTTTTATTACTTTTATGCTATACTCTTTGTTTCTTTTCATCAGGAAATATGGCGAGGAACAAAGAAAAGACAAGCTATGCAAATACTGTAATATGTTTAATGATGCTATGTATGAGACCTATACTGCGGAAATTACTTCGTGTACTGTAAAGAAACAATCTCCGCGTGGACGAAGATCATGGGGTTATTAATGAATTCCTTGCAAATAATAAAGAAAGAATAGAAAGAGAGCTTCTAATAGTTTGACCAAAATAACATGTACAGAAATGTTTTATATCCTCCTGATGAGGAATCTCCTCGACAGATATTCACAGTGGGATTTAAAACGCTTTATTTATTCATTTTCATTGATATTTGTCGTATCAACCGCCCCAAAGCCTATTTTTTTAAGCAACTTTGTTGTATAAGGAACGATTTTTGCAAATCAAGTAACTCAGCAATTACCCGAGACATATGTAAAGACTACCGAAAGCGGATTAAAAGATTAAGATCAAAGTTCTACAGGCACCTTCGAGATGACGACCTAAAAGACAAAATAGATAAAAACGAGCAAATGAGATCGAATCGGGAGGAATGAGTTCATCAGAAATAGAAAGAGGTTCTGCAACGATGGAAAGATCTCGAAGTCTCTAAAGTTATGTCAGGTAAAATGTTTTTATCTAGTAGTTTGCAGCTAAATATGATATGTTGGCAAATAGTTTATAGTCAGGTACTTACAATTTCTATAACATACTACATACAAAAATGTAAAGTAACTTTCATGCATAGTTACTATGTTGATTTCTTTCTGTTTTCTGTGCAAACCCCCCCCCCCCCCCCCGCCCCCCCCCCGCCCCCCCCCCCCCCACGCCCAAAAAAAAAAAACCAAAGACAAACAAAGAAAAAGGAATGTTTTGTCATAATATCTTGTCATTTTTCCGTCACTTGACTAGTCTTCTAGTAAATTGATTATAGAACTGAATTCTAGAACTGAGGAGATTGCATCATCCTATGCTTATCGTATTTAAATGCAGGCTTCGGAATATTGTATGGATTCGTATTAAAATTAAGGATAGTACTTTAGTACATTTAACTGTATTGATCTGAAAATATAACTGTTATGCTAGTTAATAGTTGCAATTAGACAAAATAATTAGTAGCTATGGACATTTTTATATTTTCATATATGGAAATTGACTTCTTGAATTGGAAAAATCCATACGTCAAAGCTAGTTGATGAAAATATAAAGCTCCATTGTTATGAAATTTCATTTCAAAATTAATACGTTCATATAACAAATATGCTGCCTCTAGATTATGTCTTCTAAACGATTGGCAAACCATTGACAAATGCTAATTACACAGTGGTTACTTAATAGATTGAAGTGTCGGAATTACACGCTACCAGAGTTGAAAATTATCATACTTAACACATTCAAAGTGCATGCGTTACAGGGTTACAAGAAATAGTTCTATTCATGGACATTGTGCATTGTCAGTTGCATTTATAAATAGTCTAGCCAATAGTACATCACTGATTTTATTTATGTGAACGATAAGATATCCCAGGCCGTGGTTAATTCAGTGACTGTTCCCAGTCTAACAGTCTAATTATGTAAGTTCCTGAATCATAATTATGAGGTCACCCAATGTTCGAATTAGATCTGAAGACTTGCTCATGGTTTCCTTTTTAAACATAAAAATGCCATTCGGTTTGTTACACTTACATCGTTAATAATTTCAGCGAAATGACAGAAATTTTCTATATCTTCCGCTTGTGTGTTTGGTTTTTTTTTAGCTCACCGACATTTTGTTAAAGGTGAGCTAATACTATTGGTCTTTGGTGTAGTTTATATTGTTGTCGTCAATCGTCTATCATTATGGTGAACTTTTCACCTATACATCTTCTTTTAAAATACATATCAAAATTATGCAAAACTTGGTTTGTAGCATCCTGATATTGACCCTTCTTATCGTTTATCATATATAAGAAATGTAGTTATAAACGACTATGTCTTTTGATCCTTGGATGGATGTTTATCAGACTTAGTCTGTAGCATCTCTTAACTTTTTTATCCCCCGCCACGAGTGGTGGGGGGTTATGGGAATGGTCTCCTACCGTCCTTCCGTCTGTCCGAAAACACTTTCGTGTCGCTCCATATCTCCTAAACCCCTTGAAGTATTTTCATGAAACTTGGGTCAAATGATCACCTCTTCAAGACGATGTGCAGAACTTATGAGTCAGCCTTTTCAGTGCAAGGTCAAGGTCACAAACAAGGTCTAAGGTTTTAGCCTTCCATTTTGTGTCCGCTCTATATCTCCTAAACCCCCGAAGTAATTTTATAAAACTTGGGTCAAATGTTACCTCATCAACACAATGTGCAGAAACCATGGAGTCAGCCATACCAGCTCAAGGTCAAGGTCACAACTTATGGTCAAGGTTTGATCCTTCCAGTTTGTGTCCAATCTGTATCTCCTAAACCCCTTGTAGGATTTTTCATCAAACTTGGGTCACATGATCACCTCATCAAGGCGATGTGCCAGAACTTATGAGTCAGCCATGTTGCTCAAGATCAAGGTCACAACTCAGGGTCAAACGTTTGAGCCTTCCATTTTGTGTCCGCTCTGTATCTCCTAAACCTCTTTAAGGATTCATATGAAACCTAGGTAAAATGATCTCCTTTCCAAGATGATGTGCAGAACTCATGATTTAGCCATGCCGCTCAAAGTCAAGGTCACAACTCAAAGTCAAAGATTTAAGCCTTCCATTTTGTGTCCGCTCTATATCTCCTAAACTTCTTGAAGGATTTCATCAAACTTGGGTCATATGATAACCCCATCAAGAGCTCATGAGTCAGGCATGTCAACTCAAGGTCAAGGTCACAAATCAAGGTCAAAGATTTGAGCTCTCTGTATCTCCTAAACCCCTTGAAACGATTTTCATCAAACTTGGGTCAAATTATCACCTCATCAGACGATATACTGAATTTATGAGTCAGCCATGTCAGTTCACGGTTAAGGTCAACAGCTCAAGGTCAAAGGTGTACCTTTCACTATTCATAACAGTGGCGGGAGATTTAGCTGTCTTTCAGACTGCCTTGTTAGATAATTGTGCTTGGCACTTCTGGGGGTAAAAACTTAAACTAGCCACTGCATTTAAAAAATAACCAAAACTTTTTCTTACGAACTACATAAAAAATCTTCGCCAGACTTGGTATGTAGCATCCTGAAATAGAACTCTCAATTTGGTTCAAACTTCCTGTTTTCCCTTTTAGGGTTCCACAAAACTGATATAGAAAATAACTTTTAAACAACTTTTTTCCATGAAACACTTTATTGACCTTCGCCAAACATCTATAGCACCCCTGAAAGGACTTTTGATGCCTCTAGAACAACATGAAAAAAAAAAAAAAAAACTAAATCAGAATGTAGTTGAAATTAGAAGTCAAAATGGTAAATAAGTATAGTCCTTAGTAGAAAATGAAATGTGTATTACACAAATACAGCTAACTTTCTTCAATTTTATCAATAATTATAGCTAGCGTGAATAACGCATTTGAGAGTTTCATTGACCAGTAAAGGGTTGTTATGAGATAACAAGTTTCTAATACACGGAATCACTTATAATGTCTTACTTTTACAGTTTACAAAGTTTTAAAACCGCAGAAAGTTCATTGTACTTACTAAATTTCGGAACATTTTACACAATCTGGGCGTTCAGTTTTGTCAAGTGTTTTTGTTTGGTCCATTTTGTTAGGTCGCAAGGCAAACATAATTATTTTTATTCTTCTGATGAGCCATCAGATGGACCAAACTGGTTCACTTGGCAACTTTTAGGGTTACGGTAAGAACCAAATATCCTTAAACGATATCTTTTAACGAAACAGTGGCTGGATCTTCACTAAACTTATTTCGAAATTCTAAACACCGTATGGCTTTAATGTTATGAATTGTTTATGTCATTAAAGTCCTTAACATAACTGCGCCCGTCCACTTAGCTCAATAGGGAGAGCGCAGATCTACGGATGGTGGGAATACGTGAGTTCGGTCCACCTGCGGGGCGTATGCTCTACGTGACGATACTGTCTCTGATTCATGTGGGGAAGTTAGCAGTTGCTTGGGGAGAACAGGTTTGTACTGATACCAAAATCCAGGAAAACTGGTTAGGTTAAACTTCTCCGTTATATGAAAAACGGCGTTAAGCCCAAAAACAAAACAGAGGAAAAATTAACATAATTGCACGACCTGGTAAAACCGAATTAAATCAGTCTTTTATATCTCGTTTAGAAGTTGTCCGTGGTTCATCCCATCCAGTATAGGCATCTCTTTATCATAAATTTGTGTATGTTTAATAAAAGTGCATGTCCAAAGGTAGAGCGTCGGTCTACGGATCGCGGGTCGTGAGTTCGATCCTCGGGCGGGGCGTATGTTCTCCGTGACTATTTGATAAACGACATTGTGTCTGAAATCATTAGTCCTCCACCGCTGATAATTCATGTGGGAAGTTGGCAGTTACTTGCGGAGAACAGGTTTGTACTGGTACATAATCCAGGAACACTGGTTAGGTTAACTGCCCGCCGTTACATGACTGAAATACTGTTGAAAAACGGCGTTAAAACCCAAAACAAATAAACAAAAGCATGTCCAAAGTGATGCAGTTGTATCCGTATGGCTAGTATTATTCATCTGGAGCTCCCGGGATAATATTATCACCATAGAGGCTACAACAGATTATCTAGATTATGAATATCACCCAGATAGCCTGATGTATTGTCTTGTGCAATACGAGTACCAATGTCTTTCTGCGAGTCTGGAAAAGGTCTCAACAAACAATCCCATTCGTAACAAGTAACAATATAAAACCAAATTAGCGAAAAAGTGTTCATAATTTTTCCCTTTATAATAGGGAATCGATCTTACCGATTTTCGTCGCAAAGCGACGAAAATCGGGATCGAATCCCACTACGGTAACATACGAGGGTATCCAAACAACACATACTATCCAAATAAAAAAATATGGAGTTCCGGTTTAGACCATGGGCGTGCGACGACCCCGATGAAATTCGGGATATCACGGTCTTCTAAAATGTTAATAAGCGTCCGTCCGATCAGTAGGCGAAACGCAATATCCGCACAATAAGATGTCTGCGACCCGAAAGAATATTCAAAGTAAGCTGTTAATTTTGTTGCGTCAGAAGCTAATCAGCCGGTAACGTGACTACACTGATATAATTTGTGATACAAACATGCTTTATTCAATACTGAGCAGCATTTTTAAACGGCGACATTTTGAACATTTTTATATTTAGAGTGAGAGTGGATACACGTTACACTGGCGCCGACATTTTGAAAATTTGAGGAAACAAAAGCATTCTAACGAGTTCTTCAGCTCGGGGAATGAGAGAATAGATTCACCTTTGTGTCGCTTTTCAGATCGTATTTTAATTCCTTTCCGGTACTTTAGTTTCTTTGAACTTCTCTGTTACTGCCTATATTGAATTTTTAAAATTAAGAAATGCGTGATTTTACTTGCAGGCATGACTGATTAATGGAATTATTTTACTTTTATATAGAATATGGACGGCACTCCAGTACAGCATGTGCATGGTTGGACCTGTTGACATTTTTAGAAACGTGAGTATTGTATAATAGTATTGTAAACAAACACCCCACCCATAAAAAGCATAGAAATTCCTTATTTTTTACATTTTTATTTATTCATCAATTTCAAATTGGCCTTTTAGATTATTATTTCTTAAGGCTCACTGCATGTATACACAGTAATTAAGTTGAGCTTATGATTCTGCCGATAAGCTGTGCTCGGCCTAAATATAGGGAATCGGATGGGCTTATAGAAAAAAAAAATATAGATTTTAAACAGGCTGGTAACATTACCCGATCGGGCTTTCGAAATAAAAACTAACATTTTTTGAAAAATAGTAAAGATATTTCTTTCAAACTTGGTTCATCTGTTCATATGACACAAATTAAAATAAAAATAACTTGGTTGCCTTTAGTTTTGGTAGAATTATTTCCCCTTTTCAGATTTTTATGACGCATAATTTTTGATGTCCAAAAAATTATGTGTTAATGCATTACATAATGCTATTGGCGTTTGTTTCGTATATTCCACACTCATTTGACACCATGCAAATTGTCAACAGTCGGGATAGCGTTGATAAGCGCAACTTGGCGCAGACATGCAATTCGGCTCGATCTTTCTTTGGAATATATGTAATACTGTTTACATGTCGTACTGATACAACCACATTTTAAAATAAATTTGTATTGATACGCCCACATTTTAAAAAAAAAGTCATATCTGATCCCTAACAAGTTCGTAATTACAAAAATACAGCCCTTATCTGGAGTTCTGAAGCATGCTCGATTAGTTGGTCAGAATTATGAAGGAATTGAATTCAAACTGTTCCATAAATGCAAGAGTTTAAGAGTTAGTTAGAACCGTAATCATGCAGAAGATGTAATTACTTTCACAAATCACAGGACTCAAATTTTGGACTCGCTAAATGCAAGTCAATTTCATGGAATGCAAGTTAAGATAAAAATTTCACACAATTTATTTTGCAAATACAAATAATAGTCAAAATTGTTGCGGTTTTTGTTAATGTTTGTGTCACAGGGTGAGAAAAATGTGCAGCCAGACCGGGACTCGAACCCGGGGCCTCAGAATACCGTTCCGATGCTCTACCGACTGAGCTACCAGGCCGCCTACACACTTTCTCCCCGTTTTAATATTCAAGTCCTATACCGTGACATACTCCCCCGCTATATGAAATTCGTCCTCGAATTTCTAATGGGATAGAGAACAAGGTAAACATGATCTCGGAGTATATTCAGTCACGGCCCCACGTTGGGCGCCAAATGTCACAGGGTGAGAAAAATGTGCAGCCAGACCGGGACTCGAACCCGGGGCGTCGGAATACCGTTCCGATGCTCTACCGACTGAGCTAACCGGCTGCCTGACACATATTCTACCCTTACGTGACCAAGTCCGTACCGTGACACAAAAAAAATCAGATGAGCGTCAGCACCCGCAAGGCGGTGCTCTTGTTTAGGATATTCTAACATTCTTAATTGAAAGTCTAAATTTGCAAGTAGATTTCAGATTTAGCAACAAGAAAAAAAAGCTACATGCTAAAATTTGCAGTACGTTGGTCAAAAAAGTTAAATTTGAGCTCTGCAAATGCAAACTGAAGCCACTCGCATTACTTTTTGGTCCGATGCATTCAATTCCTGTTCTCCTAGGAATCCCCAGTCGAGCTTGTCCCAAACAATATGATGAAGTATTTTGAGGGTATGAGCTAGACTAGTTGTTTTATGGTTCAAAATTCAGCTTTAAGTTCAGGCTTGGAAAATTTTCTATCTGGTTGCCAGCATGGGTTAGTTGAAATCTGAATTTTGTACACTGCACACATACTCAGATACGTTTAAAGTTATACGTTTATGAATCATGACCGTCAGATACCAATAAACAATTGTAGCATTTTGTCGGCTCCTGTGTTCATACTAAACTGAGGAAGGCAGAACAGATTCTTCTAGCTGCTTTACCAGTCTGTTTTTGCCTTTTAATGATACCGAGCAAAGTGAAGGTCATAGACCACCAAGTCAAAAAGGTACCTGGAATTCACTGGGTTAAAGTAATGTTTGGCTGTTCTGGCTGGTCAGTCGTGTAAGCAAACCTACTCATACAGTGACTTTTCTTTTTCAAAACTGAAATTTTTTAACCGCATTTACTTCGTTTCATTATACATTTTGACAAAATTTGCTACTGTTTTATTTTCATTAAAAAAAGTTTTATTTAACAAATTTCTCACGCATTGCCAATGATATAATTGGGGTCATCTTATTGGCATGAAAATTGAAAAACTGCGAAAAGGATGTTAGCCCTTAGACCTTTGAAATTTCAAAACAGCTGGTTGTCCATGTTTTCTTAATTTGCTCACTTTTCACTATTTTCAGGTATCTTGGTCTATTATACAGAGTATTGTTGTACTGCTCCAAAGTGCTTGTTGACAGACTGAAACCACTTGCTTGCGAGCATAAGGTATTTCTATCTTTCTGTTTCTTTATTTCCCCCCGCCGATGAAATTGGGAGGAGGGTATTGAAATGGCGTTGTCCGTCCGTCCGTCGGCAGCCATTTCTCAGTAACTACTTGGTAGAATTTCATGAAACTTGAAATAAACATGAACCAACATACTGTGATGATGCCCGTCAAGTTTTTTTTTTTGATTGGTCAATTTCCCTCAGAGTTATTGCCCTTGATTTAATGAAAAATGTCCGTCTGCAGCCATTTCTCAGTAACTAGCAGGTAGAATTTCATCAAACTTGAAATAGACATGAACCAAGATACTGCGATGATGCCCTTTAAGTTTTTTTTCGATTGGTCAATTTCCCTCAGAGTTATTGCCCTTGATTTAATGAAAAATGTCCGTCTACAGCCATTTCTCAGTAACTAGCAGGTAGAATTTCATCAAACTTGAAATAGACACGAACCAAGATACTGCGATGATGCCCTTCAAGTTTTTTTTCGAATGGTCAATTTCCCTCAGAGTTATTGCCCTTGATTTAATGAAAAATGCCCGTCTGCAGCTATTTCTCAGTAATTAGCAGGTAGAATTTCATCAAACTTGAAATAGACATGAACCAAGATACTGCGATGATGCCCTTCAAGTTTTTTTTTTTTGATTGGTCAATTTCCCTCAGAGTTATTGCCCTTGATTTAATGAAAAATGCACAAAAATATCCATCCGCAGCCATTTCTCAGTTACTAGCAGGTAGAATTTCATCAAACTTGAAATACTATGAACCAACATACTTTGATGATGCCCGTCATTTCCTTATTTTATTAGTAAATTTTCCATATAGTTATTGCCTTTAATTGTTTAAAAATCCACAGAGCTGTACATAACAAACCAACCAATTGGAAGAATTTCATTAAACTTCTTTCATTCTTTTCCATGAACATTTATTATATTAAACATGTGATGTTGTGTACCTACACCTGGTCGCCACCTTACCTTGGTCACACACCCATCCCCTCCCCCCCAATTTTTTTTTTCTTTCTTTTTTTTTAGTTTTCTATCAATATTTATAATCAACATGTAAACTGTTGTATCCTCACCCCTCCCACCCCCCACCCCAAAAAAACATTCATTTTCTGTTAATTTGATTTTGACTAATGAAATTATTTGCTTCTTGGTAACATTCTTAACTTTTTGCTGGATATATTTTTTTGCCGTTCCTCACCTCTGACCCTTTCGGCGGGGGATACCAATTCATCGAATTTGCTTGTTATATAGTTGCAGCTGTGGGAAGCAGTTTCAATCATTCAAAAAGCATAATATACTGTATACAAATTAGTATTTGTGTGGACAGATTTTTGCGATTGAGTCAGTGCATAGAATCAAATACCAAGGAACATTAGGCGTAAAAAAATTTGTCTGTTTCCTGTATCCTGACCTACCATAAATTTTTGGCCCGACCTTAAATGGACGGTCCTTCCGCCTTTGTCTTTGAGAACATTTTTTTCAACTTTTTGACAAAAAGTTGCAAAACTGTACTTTTTATGCTTTAAATATGGACAGTGATGTGATGAATCAACTTACTGATGCTCTAGCGGCATAACCCCCCTATTTGTATTCATTTTTTGACACAAAAATAATTTCCAAAAAGTCTCCCTAAAAATAATTTTAAAAAATCCAAAGTTTTTCCGACCTTCCCACCTAATTTTTTCTAGCATGTTACCGGAAACAAAATTTTTCTTAGACCTTAGTAAAGACTCCATTTCATTTTCTTGATGATAAAGCATTTCTGGACAAAACCATAAAATTTAATACATGTATGCAAATTTAAACAGTTATTAGCTTGATCACCTGTCACAGGGTGACAACATGAGTTGATGTCCGTCTTGTGGCAACAATTTGTAAAAAATCTTCTTCAGAACCACTGGGCAGATTTACACCAAACTTCACAGAATGATCATGGGGTGGTCCTCTTTCCAAAATTACCCAAAGAATTTAATTCCATATAGAACTCACCGAAAAGAAAAACTTCGAAAATGATATCTTGTCAGAAATTGTTAGCCGGCAGGGCTTTTCATCCTTATATGACAGAGGCCTATATTCGGCCACTTCCCAATCCAAAAATATTGCATTTTTTCCCCAACATCCCAAAATGCAAGGTAACATTTCAAAAAAAAATTAATGGTTTAATTTTATTTACATTTTAGTGTTACCGGAGGAAGCGGTTCTCAGATATTGATTTTTTAGCTCACCTGTCACAAAGTGACAAGGTGAGCTTTTGAGATAGCGCGGTGTCCGTCGTCCGTCCGTGCGTCGGTAAACTTTTACTTGTGACCACTCTATAGGTCACATTTTTCTTGGGATCTTTATGAAAGTTGGTTGGGGTCTCTTTTTATCAATTAACAATATTTGATTTCTGTTTTACAGGTTCACTTCTTGAGAGCAGGCAGCTACAAAATGGAAGGTCAACAAATCCAGTATACTTGAAAAGCAAGAAAGAAACAGCAGAAAATATATAAAAAGACAGAAGAACAAGGGAACTTTAATAAAAAAAAAACAAACTTTTAAGGATAGGAATTCAGGATTTACTTAGAAACTAAATTTATTTTGACATGTTTGAGAACAGCAGTGTTTGACTAAGCTCTGTTACTTTAAGAGATCATAATGTATTATCACATTGGTTTTGTTATTGTCGAGCCCGCTTGCGGAAGCGAAGACGTAGTTGTCCAAATGTCTATTAAATTTTGGTGTATGTGCGTGCCTGCGTCCGTCCGTCCGGATTTGTTTGTCCGGACCATAATTTGGACATGCATGGAGTAATCTTGTTTATATATGGTATGAATGTTAACCTCAGTGAGACGGAGTGTCATGCGCAAGCCCCAGGTTCCTATCTCAAAGGTCAAGATCACACTTACAGGTCAAAGGTCAAATTCAAAAATGACATTGTCCGGAGCATTTCTTCTTCATGCATGGAGGGATTTTGATGTAACTTGGCACAATTGTTCACCTTCATGAGATGGAGTGTCATGCGCAAGAACCAGGTCCCTTTGTCTAAGGTCAAGGTCACACTTAGAGGTCAAAGGATACAAGAATGACAACTTTGTCTGGAGCATTTCTTCTTCATGCATGGAGGGACTTTGATGTAACTTGGCACAAATGTTCACCACCATGAGACAGAGTGTCATGCGCAAGAACCAGGTTCCTTTGTCTAAGGTCAAGGTCACACTTAGAGGTCAAAGGATACAAGAATGACAACTTTGTCTGGAGCATTTCTTCTTCATGCATGGAGGGACTTTGATGTAACTTGGCACAAATGTTCACCACCATGAGACAGAGTGTCATGCGGAAGAACCAGGTCCCTAGGTCTAAGGTCAAGGTCACACTTAAGGTCAAAAGTCAGATACAAGAATGACTGTCTGGGAGCATTTCTTTTGATGCATAAGGGGATTTTTGATGTAACTTGGCACAATTGTTCATCATCATGCGACGGAGTGTCATGCGTAAGATCCTAGAATTACTTCCCTTTGTTGTTACTATAAATAGCTTCATTTGTAACTTTTTTATTACTGGTCGTAGGGAAAAATGAAGACCACCTTTCTGTAGCACAACATGCATGTTACATCCAATTTTCAGGTGTATTTTGACCTATCTCTGCTGGTGCAAATTTTTTTTTTTTTAATTTTACGTTCCTTTGTTGTTACTGTAAATAACTTATATTGTAACTTTTTACAGTCTCTTTTATTTGGCATAAATGTTTGCCTCAGTGAGACAAGGAGTGTCATGCACAACTCCCAGTCCTTTTGACAGCTGACGGGCTTGACATAGTGCCCGTGGGCATCTAGTTCTCATATTTTTCATGAGATTTTAAAGAGAATGTTCTGTTATAGGGCCCCCATGTAGTAAGCTTGTCAGTCTTTCAGTCAGTAGGTTTTCATGGCTTCCAGATGATAACTCATGAAAAGCTTGACCAATTTAAATATTTTTTGGTACATAGTTACAGGTCAGTTCGACTTTGGGGTCAGTAGGTCAAAGGTCAAGATAACTTGCAAACGCTTTGGCCTGGGATCATAGCTTTTGTAACACAGGTGTAACATGATAAAATACAGGTTGTTTGAATTTGAGGTCAATAGATCAAAGGTCAAGGTCACAGTGACCTTGAACAGTTGAACCGTTTCCGAATGATAACTTGAGACCTTGAGCCTAGGATGATAAAGTTTGGTACACAGGTGTCACATCATGAAATACAGGTCAAGTTTTACTTTGAGGTCAGTAGGTCAAGGTCACAATAAGGCAAAACTGTGAAATGTTTTTCAGATTATAACTTGAGAATGCTTGAGCCTAGGAGCATGAAAATTGTTAGGGAGGTTGATTATGACCAGCAGGTGACCCCTAATGATGTTGAGGTCAGTAGGTCACAGGTCAAGGTCACACTGACCCGGTTCTTTAAAATGATGCACGGAGGGGCACCTGGGGTCTTCCTCCACCATTAAAACTGTAAAGTCGCCATATGACCTATCCTGTGTCGGTGTGATGTTAAGTTCAACAAAATAGATAACGGTTCTTTAAAACTGTTTATGGACAATAACTGCAGGATGCTTGGGATGAGAAACACAAAATTTAGTACAAGGTTGGTCTTGACCAGCAGATTACCTGTATTGATTTAGAGTTCCAAAGGTCAGGATGACCCGGAACATTTAAACCTTTTCCATACAACAACTTATGAACACTTGGGCGGAGGATCATGAAACTATGGAGATTGAATTTGAGGTCATTAGGTCATAGCTCAAGAAAATGCTGCTTTGATATTGGCTTAGTTCAGTGATAAGGCCATATTGTAGAGGTATAATTCGTCACTCCTGTGACAGCTCTAGCGTTTAGCTCACCTGAGCACAAAGTGCTCAAGGTGAGCTTTTGTGATCGCCCTGTGTCCGTCCGTCGTCAACAATTTGACTGTTAACACTCTAGAGGTCACAATTTTGACCTAATCTTTATGAAACTTGGTAAGAATGTTACCCTCAATAAAATCTTGGACACATTTGATGTTGAGTTATCTTGGATCAAAAACTAGGTCACCAAGTCAAATCGAAGGAAAAGCTTATTAACACCGTAGAGGTCACATTTAAGACTATATCTTCATGAAACTTGGTCAGAATGTTAATCTTGATGATCTCAAGGTCCAGTCTGAATCTGGGTTATGTAGGGTCAAAAACTAGGTCACTAGGTCAAATCAAAGGAAAAGCTAGTTTACACTCTAGAAGCCAAATTTATGACCATATCTTAATGAAACTTGGTCAAAATGTTAATCTTAATGATCCATAGATCAGATTCAAATCTGGGTCAGGTGGGGTCAAAAACTAGGTCACCAGGTTAAATCAAGGGAAAAGCTTGTTAACACTCTAGAGGTCACAATTTTGACCCAATCTTAATGAAACTTGGTCAAAATGTTATCCTCAATAAAATATTGGACACGTTTGATATTGGGTTGTCTAGGGTCAAAAACTAGGTCACCAGGTCAAATCAAAGGAAAAGCTTGTTAACACTGTAGTGGCCACATTTATTACCATATCTTAATGAAACTTTGTCAGAATTTTAATCTTGATGATCTATAGGCCAAGTTAAATCTAGTTCAGGTGGGATTAAAAATTAGGTCACTAGGTCAAATCAAAGGAACAGCTTGTTAACACTCCAGAGGCCACATTTATGACTGCATCTTCATGGAACTTAATCAGAATGTTAATCTTGATGATCTTTCAGTCAAGTTTGAATCTGGGTCATGTGGGGTCAAAAACTAGGGCACCAAGTCAAATCAAAGGAAAAGCCAGTTAACTCTTTAGAGGCTACATTTATGATCATATCTTAATGTAACTTGGTCAGAATGTTGATCTTGATGATCTTTTACGTCAATATGTCAGGCGAGCGATACAGGGCCATCATGGCCCCTCTTGTTTATTTGTTCTTGTTGTAAGAGAAATTGTACATTTTAGAATACAGATTACAGCAAGTCACATTTTCTTTATTTTGACAATACTTATTTCAAAGCCTGACAAAAGCATCCAGTACTGTTATTAAAAGTTGTTATTCACAGTTCAGCTATATTTCATGTATGGATAAAACAAGTTATGTGATCTGTGATGATTATAAATGTGTATACAGATAAAACTTAAACATGTGAACAGTTTATTCAATAAATAAAGTGTAATGCAAGTCTTTGTGATGTGTATATAAAAACAAAATTAGGATTTGTTTTACGAGTAATTTCAGAATTACAATTAACACAAATAGAAAAAGCCAAGCCTGCACAAGAAGGCTAATATGTCTCCCTAGACTGAGCTCTTAACCTGCCGTGGTGCAAATAGAATGTTAATGTGTGTCTGTCTGTTAAGTCTTGTTAACAGTGAGTTGCAATCTAGTAACTTTTCAGTTTGTATGATTTTTAGCTCACCTGAGCACAGTGTGAGCTGTTGTGATCACCTTAAGTCTGTCATTGTGCTTCTCAACAATTTGCCTGTTATTAAACACCCTAGTAGACAGGTTTTTTAAATGGTAAAGGGATGAGTTGAAGTCTGATCGATTCCCGATTGAGGCAGTGCCTTATTTCATATTAGGGAATCGATCTTACCGATTTTCGTCGCAAAGCGACGAAAATCGGGATCGAATCCCACTACGGTAACATACGAGGGTATCCAAACAACACATACTATCCAAATAAAAAAATATGGAGTTCCGGTTTAGACCATGGGCGTGCGACGACCCCGATGAAATTCGGGATATCACGGTCTTCTAAAATGTTAATAAGCGTCCGTCCGATCAGTAGGCGAAACGCAATATCCGCACAATAAGATGTCTGCGACCCGAAAGAATATTCAAAGTAAGCTGTTAATTTTGTTGCGTCAGAAGCTAATCAGCCGGTAACGTGACTACACTGATATAATTTGTGATACAAACATGCTTTATTCAATACTGAGTAGCATTTTAAACGGCGACATTTTGAACATTTTTATATTTAGAGTGAGAGTGGATACACGTTACACTGGCGCCGACATTTTGAAAATTTGAGGAAACAAAAGCATTCTAACGAGTTCTTCAGCTCGGGGAATGAGAGAATAGATTCACCTTTGTGTCGCTTTTCAGATCGTATTTTAATTCCTTTCCGGTACTTTAGTTTCTTTGAACTTCTCTGTTACTGCCTATATTGAATTTTTAAAATTAAGAAATGCGTGATTTTACTTGCAGGCATGACTGATTAATGGAATTATTTTACTTTTATATAGAATATGGACGGCACTCCAGTACAGCATGTGCATGGTTGGACCTGTTGACATTTTTAGAAAACGTGAGTATTGTATAATAGTATTGTAAACAAACACCCCACCCATAAAAGCATAGAAATTCCTTATTTTTTACATTTTTATTTATTCATCAATTTCAAATTGGCCTTTTAGATTATTATTTCTTAAGGCTCACTGCATGTATACACAGTAATTAAGTTGAGCTTATGATTCTGCCGATAAGCTGTGCTCGGCCTAAATATAGGGAATCGGATGGGCTTATAGAAAAAAAAAATATAGATTTTAAACAGGCTGGTAACATTACCCGATCGGCTTTTCGAAATAAAAACAACATTTTTTTGAAAATAGTAAAATATTTCTTTCAAACTTGGTTCATCTGTTCATATGACAGCAAATTAAAATAAAAAAAACTTGTTGCCTTTATTTTGGTGAATTATTTCCCCCTTTCAGATTTTTAAGACGCATACTTTTGATGTCCCAAAAAAATATGTGTTAATGCATTTACATACTGCTATTGGCGTTTGTTTTCGTAATTCCACACCTCATTTGACACCATGCAATTGTCAACAGTCGGGATAGCGTTGATAAGCGCAACTTGCGCAGACATGCACTTCGGCTCGATCCTTTCTTTGGAATATTTGTAATATGTTACATGTCGTACTGATACAACCACATTTAAAAATAAATTTGTATTGATACGCCCAACATTTAAAAAAAAAGTCATAATCTGATCCCTAACAAGTTCGAAATTACAAAAATACAGCCTTATCTGGAGTTTCTGAAGCATGCTCGATTAGTTGGTCAGAATTAATGAAAGGAATTGGAATTCAAACTGTTCATAAATGCAAGATTACGAGTTAGTTAGAACCGTAATCATGCAGAAGATGTAATTTTACTTTCACAAATCACAGACTCAAATTTTGGACTCGCTAAATGCAAGTCAATTTTCAGGGAATGCAAGTTAAGAAAAAATTTCACACCAATTTTTATTTTGCAAATACAAATAATAGTCACAATTGTTTGCGGTTTTATGTTAATGTTTTGTCACAGGGTGAGAAAAATTGCAGCCCACCGGGACGTCGCGAACCCGGGGCCATCAGAATACCGTCCGATGCTCTACCGACTACTGAGCTACCAGGCGCCTACACACTTTTCTCCCCGTTTTAATATTCAAGTCCATAACCGTGACATACTCCCCAGCTATAATGAAATTCTGAACCTCTCGAATTTCTAATGGGAAGAGAACAAGGTAAACATAGATCACGAGTATATTCTGTTAACCGCCCCCCACGGCCCACGTTGGGCGCCAAATGTCACAGGGTGGAGAAAAATGTGCAGCCAGACCGGGCTTCGAACCCGGGGCGTCGAATAACCGTTCCGAATGCTCTACCGATGAGCTAACCGCTGCCTGACACATATTCTACCCTACGTGACCCAATCCGTACCGTGACCACAAAAAAATCAGAATAGGCGTCCAGCACCCGCAAGGCGGAGCTCTTGTTTAGGATATTCTAAACATTCTTAATTGACAGTCTAATTTGCAAGTAGATTTATCAGATTTAGCGGCAACAAAAAAAAAAGCTACATTCTAAAATGTTGCAGTACGTTGGTCAAAAAATTAAATTTGAGCTCTGCAAAAATCTCAAACTGAAGCCACTCGCATGACTATTTGGACCGATGCATCAATTCCTGTTCTCCTAAGGAATCCCCAGTCGAGCTTGTCCCAAACAAATGATGAAGTCATTTTGAGGGTATGAGCTAGACTAAGTTGTTTTATGGTTCAAAATCAGCTTTAAGTTCAGGCCTATTGGAAAATTTTCTATCTGGTTGCCAGCCTGGGTTAGTTGAAATCGAAATTTTGTACACTGCACACAAACCAGATACGTTTAAAGTTATACGTTTATGAATCATGACCGACAGATAACCATAAAAATTGTAAGCATTTTGTCGGCTCCTGTGTTTCATACTAAACGAGGAAGGCAGAACAGATTCTTCTAGCTGCTTTACCAGTCTGTTTTGCCTTTTAATGATACCGAGCAAAGTGAAGGTCATAGACCCACCAGAGTCAAAAAGGTACCTGGAATTCACTGGTTAAGTAATGTTTGGCATTCTGGCAGGTCAGCGTGTAAGCAAAACCTACTCATAAAATGACTTTTCTTTTTTCTTCAAAACTGAAATTTTTAAACCGCAATTACTTTCGTTTCATTATACATTTTGACAAAATTTGCTACTGTTTTATTTCATTAAAAAAAGTTTTATTTACAAATTTCTCACGCATTGCCAAAGATTTATACTTGGGTCATCTTATTGGCCATGAAAATTGAAAAACTGGAAAAGGAAGTTATCCCTTAGACTTTTGAAATTTCAAAACAGCTGGGTTGTCCAATGTTTTCTTAATTTGCTCACTTTTTCACTATTTATTATTTTTTTCCAGTATCTTTGTCTATTATACAGATATTGGTTGTACTGCTCCAACAGTGCTTGTTGACAACTGGAAACCACTTGCGTTGCGAGCATAAGGTATTTCTATCTTTCTGTTTCTTTATTTCCCCCCGCCGATGAAATTGGGGAGGAGGGTATTGAAATGGCTTTAGTCCCGTCGTCCGTCCGTCGCGCCATTTTCTCTTCTCATAACTACTTGTTAGAATTTCATGAAACTTTGCAATAAACAGAACCATCATACTGTGATGATGCCCGCAATTTTTTTTTTGATTGGTCAATTTCCCTCAGAGTTATTGCCCAAGATTTAATGAAAAATGTCCGTTCTGCAGCCATTCCTCAGTAACTACAGGTAGAATTTCATCAAACTTTGAAATAACATGAACAAGATACGCGATAATGCACCTTTAAGTTTTTTTCGATTGGACAATTTTCCTCAGATTTATGCCCTTGGAAAATTTAATGAAAAATGTCCGTTCTACAGCCATTTCTCAGTAACTAGCAGTAGAATTTCATCAAACGTGGAAATAGACAACGAACCAAGATACTGCGATATGCCCTTCAAGTTTTTTTTCGAATGGTCAATTTATCCCTCAGAGTTATTGCCCTTTGATTTTATGAAAAATGCCCGTCAGCAGCTATTTCTCAGTAATTTAGCAGTAGAATTTTCAATCAAACTTAAATAACATGAACAAGAATACTGCGATGATGCCCTTCCAAGTTTTTTTTTTTTGATTAGTCAATTTCCCCTCTCAGAGTTATTTGCCCTTGATTTAATGAAAAATGCACAAAAAATAACCATCCGCAGAGCCATTTCTCAGTACAGCGGATAGAATTTTCATCAAACTTGAAATACTATGCACCAACATACTTTGATGATGCCCGTCATTTTCTTACTTTATTATAAATTTCCATATAGTAATTGCCTTTAATTGTTTAAAAAATCCACAGAGCTGTCATAACAAACCAACCAATTTGAAGAATTTATTAACTCTTGTCATTCTTTTCCATGAACTTATTATATTAAACATGGATGTTTGTGTACCTACACCTGGTCGCCCCACCTTACTTGGTCACACACCCATCCCCTCCCCCCCAATTTTTTTTTTTCATTTTCGTTTTTTTTAGTTTTTTTCTATCAAATATTTATAATCAACATGTAAACAGTTGTATCCTCACCCCACCCACCCCCCACCCCAAAAAAACTTTCATTTCTGTTAATTTGATTTTGACTAATGAACTTATTTGCTTCTTGGTAACAATTTAACTTTTTGCTGGATATATTTTTTTGCCGTTCCTCACCTCTGACCCTTTCGGCGGGGGATATACAATCAATTCATCGAATTTGCTTGTTATATAGTTTGCAGTCTGTGGGAAGCATTTCAATCATTCAAAAGCATAATATACTGTATACAAATTAGTATTTGTGTGGACAGTATTTTTTGCGATTGAGTCAGTGCATAGAATCAAATACCAAGGAACATAGCTAAAAAAATTTGTCTGTTCCTTGTACCTGACCTACCATAAATTATTTGGCCCACCTTAAATGACGGTCCCTTCCGCCTTTGTCTTTGAAAAGAAGCATTTTTTTCAACTTTTTTTGACAAAAAAGTTGCAAAAAACTGTACTTTTTATGCTTTAAAAATGGACAGTGATGTGATGAATCAACTATTACTGATGCTCTAGCGGCATAACCCACCTATATGAATTCTTTTTGACACGAAAATAATTACCAAAAAGTCTCCCTAAAAATAATTTTAAAAAATCCAAAGTTTTTTCCCCGACCTTCTCTCCACCTAATTTTTCTAGCATGTTCCGAAACAAAATTTTTCTTAGACCTTATAAAGAACTTCCATTTTCATTTCATTTTTCTTGATGATAAAGCATTTCTGGACAAAACCATAAAATATAATACATGTATGCAAATTTAAACAGTTTAGTAGCTGATACCTGTCACAGGTGACAACATGGAGTTGATGTCCGTCCTTGTGCAACAATTTGTAAAAAATCTTCATTCAGAACCACTGGGCAGATTTACAACCAACTTCACAGAATGATCATGGGTGGTCCTCTTTCCAAAATTACCCAAAGAATTTAATCCATATAGAAATCACACGAAAAAAAAACTCGAAAATGATATCTTGTCGAAATTGGTTAGCCCGCAGGGCTTTTCATCCTTATATGACAAGGCCTATATTCGGGGCCACTTCCCAATCCAAAAATATTGCATTTTTTCCCCAACATCCCAAAAATGCAGGTAACATTTCCAAAAAAAAATTATGGTTAATTTTATTTACATTTTATTTTAGTGTTACCGGAAGGAAGCGGTTTTCTCAAATATTGATTATTTAGCTCACCTTCACAAAGTGACAAGGGTGAGCTTTTTGAGATAGCGTGCGGTGTCCGTCGTCCGCCGTGCGTCGTAACTTTTACTTGTACCATTCTATAGGTCACATTTTTCCTTGGGATCTTTATGAAAAGTTGGTTTGGGTCTCTTTTTATCAATTAACAATATTTGATTTCTGTTCTAAACAGGTTCACTTCTTGAGAGCAGGCAGCTACAAAATGTCAGGTCAACAAAACCAGTATACTTGAAAAGCAAGAAAAAACACAGAAAATATAAAAAGACAGAAAGGAAACAAGGAACTTTATCTAAAAAAAAAACAAACTTTTAAGGATAGAATTCAGGATTTACTAGAAAAAAAACTAAATTTATTTTGACATGATTGAGAAACAGCAGTGTTTGACTAAGCTCAGTTACTTTAAGAGATCATAATGTTTTATCACATTGGTTTTGTTATTGTCGAGCCCGCTTGCGGAAGCGAAGACGTAAGTTTGTTCCAAATGTCTATTAAATTTTGGTGTATGTGCGTGCCTAGCGCCGTCCGTCCGGATTAGTTTTGTCGGGGGGGGGGCGGACCATAATTGGACATGCATGGGAAAGTCATCTTGTTTATATATGGTATGAATTTAACCTCAGAGAGACGGAGTGTCATGCTCAAGCCCCAGGATCCTATCTCAAAGTCAAGATCACACTTACAGTCAAGGTCAAAATTCAAAAATGACTTGTCCCGAGCATTCCTTCTTCATGCATGGAGGGATTTTGGATGTAACTTGGCACAATTGTTCACCTTCATGAGATGGAGTGTCATGCGCAAGAACCAGTCCCTTTGTCTAAGGTCAAGGTCCACTTAGAGGTCAAAGGATACCAGAATGACAACTTTGTCTGGAGCATTTCTCTCTCATGCATGGAGGGACTTTGATGTAACTTGGCACAAATGTTCACCACCCATGAGACAGAGTGTCATGCGCAAGAACCAGGTTTCCTTTGTCTAAGGTCAAGGTCACACTTAGAGGTCAAAGATACAAGAATACACTTGCTGGAGTTAAAAAGCATTTCTTCTTCATGCATGGAGGGACATTTGATGTAACTTGCACAAATGTTCACCACCATGAGACAGAGTGTCATGCGAGAAAAGAACCAGGTCCCCTAGGTCTAAGGTCAGGTCCACACTTAAGGACAAAAGTCAATACAAGAATGACTGTCTGGAGCATTTCTTTTTGATGCATAGAAGGGATTTTTTGATGTTAACTTGCACAATTGTTCATCAACAGCGACCGGAGTGTCAATGCGTAAGATCCTAAGAATTACTTTCCCTTTGTTGTTACTATAAATAGCTTACATTTGTAACATTTTATATTACTGGTCGAAGGGAACAATGAAGACCACCATTCGTAGTCACAACATGCAGTTACATCCAATTTCATGTGTATTTTTGACCTATCTCTGCTGGTGCAAATTTTTTTTTTTTAATTTACTTCCTTTGTTGTTACTGTAAAATAACTTATATTGTAACCTTTTACAGTCCTTTATTTTGGCATAAATGTTTGGCCTCAGTGGAGACTCGGAGTGTCATGCCCAATCCCATCCTTTTGACAGCAGACGGGCTTGAACATAGTGCCCGTGGGCATTCTAGTTCTCATATTTTTTCATGAGATTTTAAAGAGAATGTTCTGTTATAGGCCCCCATGGAGTAGCTTGTCATCTTATCATTCAGTAGTTTTCATGGCTCCAGATGATAACTCCATGAAAAAGCTTGAACCAAATTACATATTTTATGGTAAATAGTTACAGTCAAGTTCGACTTGGGGTCATAGGTTCAAAGTCAAGATAACTGCAAACGCTTTGGCCTGGGAACATGCTTTTGTAACACGGTGTAACACGATAAAATACGGTTATTTGAATTTGAGGTCAATAGATTCAAAGGTCAATTCCCACAGTGACCTTGAACAGTTGAAACCGTTTCCGAATGATAACTTGAACCTTGGCCCAGTATGATAAAGTTTGGTACACATGTGTCACATCATGAAATACAGGTCAAGATTTTACTTTGAGGTCAGTAAGTCAAGTCACAATAAGCAAAACAGAGAAATGTTTTACAGATTTTAACTTGAGAATGCTTGAGCCTAGGAGCTTGAAAATTGTTAGGGAGGTTGATTATGACCAGTCAGTGACCCCTAATTGAATGTTTGAGGTCAGTAAAGGTCACAGGTCAAGGTCACACGGTGACCCGGTTTTCTTTAAAAGATGGCACGGAGGGGCAAACCTGGGTCTTCCTCCACCATTAAAACTGTAAAGGTCGCCATATGACCATATCCTGTGTCGTGTGATGTTCAGGTTCAACAAAAATAGATAACGGTTCTTTAAAACTGTTTATGGACAATAACTGCAGAATGCTGGGATGAGAAACACAAAATTTAGTACTACGGTTGGTCTTGACCAGCAGATTCCTGTATTGATTTAGAGTTCCAAAGGTCAGGATGAACCCTTAACTTAAAAACCTTTTCCATACAACAACTTTGAACACTTGGGCAGGATCAATGAAACTAAGGAGATTGAATTGAGGTCATTAGGTCTAGCTCAAGAAAATGCTGCCTTTGATATTGGGACTTAGTTTTCAGTGATAAGAGCCATATTGTAGAGGTAATAATTCGTCACATCCTGTGACAGCTCTACGTTTAGACTCACCCTGAGCACAAAGTGCTCAAGGTGATCTTTTGTGACGCCCTGTGTCTCCGTCGTCAACAATTTTGACTTGTTATCACTCTAGAGGTCCACATTTTGACCCAAATCTTTATGAAACTTGGTAAGAAAGTTACCCTCAATAAAATATTTGGACACATTTGATGTTGAGTTATCTTGATCAAAAACTAGGTCACCAAGTCAAATCGAAGGACAAGCTTATTAACACCGTAGAGTCACATTTAAGCTAATATCTTCATGAAACTTGGTCAGAATGTTTAATCTTGATGATCTCAGGTCCAGTCTGAATCTGGGTTATGTAGGGTCAAAAAGCTAGTCCACAGGTCAAAACAAATGAAAAGCTAGTTTACACTCTAGAAGCCAAATTTATGGACCATATCTTATGAAACTTGGTCAAAATGTCAATATTAATGATCCATAGATCAGATTCAAATCTGGGTCAGGTGGGGGTCAAAAAACTAGGTCACCAGGTTAAATCAAGGTAAAACTTGTAAACACTCTAAGGGTCACAAATTTGACCCAATCTTAATGAAACTTGGTCAGAAAAAATGTTATCCTCAATAATTATTGGACACGTTTGATATTGGTTGTCTAGGTCAAAAACTAGTCACCAGTCAATCAAAGAAAAGCTTGTTAACACTGTAGTGGCCACATTTATTACCATATCTTAAAATGAAAACATTTCAGAATTTTAATCTGATGATCTATAGCCAAGTTAAATCATTCAGGTGGGATTAAAAATTAGGTCACTAGGTCAAATCAAAGGAACAGCTTGTTAACACTCCCAGAGGCCACATTTATGACTGAGGGGGGGGTCATCTTCAGAACTTAATCAGAAAAGGTATTTAATTCTTGAAGATCTTCAGTCCAAGTTTGAATCTGGGCATGTGGGGTCAAAAACAAGGGCGCACCACGTCAAATCAAAGGAAAAGCCAGTTAACTCTTTAGAGGCTAACATTTATGATCATATCTTAATGTAACTTGGTCAAATGATGATCTGATGATCTTTTACGTCAATAAGTCAGCGAGCGATACAGGCCATCATTGCCCTCTTTTATTTGTTTTCTTGTTGTAAGAGAAATTGTACATTTTAGAATACAGAATTACAGCAAGTCACATTCTTATTTTGACATACTTAATTCAACGAGCCTGACAAAAGCACCAGTACTGTTAATTAAAAGTTGTTATCACAGTTCACTATATTTCATGTATGGATACAAACAAGTAAGTTTGATCTGTGATGTATATAAATGTGTTTACAGATAAAATCTTAAACATGTGAACAGGTTATTCAATAAATAAAGAGTGGTAATGCAAGTCTTGAGATGTGAAAATAAAAACAAAATTAGGATTTTGTGTTTACGAGTAATTTCAGAATTACAATTACACAAATAGACAAAGCCAAGCCTGCACAAGAAGGCTAATATGTCTCCCTAGACGAGCCATACCTTCCGTGGATGCAAATATAATGTAATGTGTGTACTGTCTGTTAGAGTCTTGTTAACAGTGAGTTGACATTCAATAACTTTTCAGTTTTGTATGATTTTTAAGCTCACCAGAGCAACAGTGTGAGCTGTTTTGTGATACCTTAAAGTCTGTCATATTGTGCTTCTCCACAATTTTGCTGTTAATAAACACCCTAGTTAGACAGGTTTTTTAAATGGTAAAGGGATGAGTTGAAGTCTGATCGATTCCCGATTGAGGCAGTGCCTTATTTCATATTACCTGTTACTTGTTTGATAACTGCATTTCTAAATATGAAGTAAATATTGATCAATTCAAAAAGGAGAAGGCGTTAGAAACACACTACTGTTAGAAAAAACTTTCTAAACATAACATGTTTGAAATGTCACAATCATTTACATAAATAAAATAAGTTTATGCCCTATAAATTCTGTAAGGCTTTCTAATTTTAAAACAAACAAGTATTTTCAGATGCTAAGAAGAAAAATGGGTTGGATAAGTTTCTTACTGTGAAGACCCTTTTATCGAAATGCTGTGCTGAAGTCATGCGAACTTTGGTTATCGAAACTGCGAAGAGAAATGAACCTCCAAAAGATCACACTGGTCACTGGTCTTTGGACAGATTTCTTAGACAGTACAAAAACAGAATCGAACGGAGAATCCATACTATTGACAAACTGGGGCGGCCGATGGATATCCTGTTTCCTAGAAAAGGCAAAACTAAGCTAGACGAATGGGACGAAAGTCTGCTGTCTTTCATATTACTGAATGTTTGTTTTCTTGATGAAAATATGGCAGACAATGTAGCAGACATACGTAAAGTTAGAAATGAAACATCACACAGTAGTAAAGCACTTAATATGACAGATTCGCAGTACGAGTCGTATCTTGAAAGATTAAAACGATCAATAAAAGCCTGTTTGGACTTTATCGACAATCGAGATTTATCCAGTTTTATCAACGCTCAAGTCTCTGAAATTGAGTTTGATGAAGTAGATGAAAACGAAAAAATGCGTCGCCTTCAGTCCATATATCAAAAGGATAGAGAAGATCAAGAGAAACTGAAGAATGCCAGTGAAGGTATTCCATTGTAGTAAATTTATTTTAGAACTTTTTTTCAATTCAATTTGTACATTTCTTTATCTGAACTTATAAAATGTGTTTCCACTTTTCTCTATTTTAAAAATACTTTTTAATAGGCACTGTTGACTTTACCTTAGCACTTCTTTTATTAATTTTCAGTTTATGAAAGAATGGAGAATGAACTGTCAGAAATTGTAAAGAAGTTTAAAGGTACAGAAATGCCAGGTAAGTCCATTTTGCAATATACATGATATTAAGATCGTTAAATGTTTTTAAGACACTCTTTCAAAATTGTAAATAGTACTTGGGTCTCTATCATGAAAACACAGGCTTATTTTAAAGGACATAAAACTTTCAGCTGTAAAACGAACATAATTAACATGTGACTGGTTGCAGCATTGGCTCTGTTTGATGTTACCATTTGTTTTTTTTTTCTCTCATTAGTATTACTTAAATCTTAAATTTCACGTAGAGCACCAGCTGGAATTAGTTTTCAAAAACAGCAGCCAAGAACTGGAAAAGAAACTTTCTAAATGCATAGTTGAGAAAATCAACGAATTAGTCAAGTCTAAAAAGAGACTACATTCGTCATCTGAGAATGACGATGATATTGAAATGACAATTGCTGTTGCGAATTTGTTGGAAAAATGGAAATCTAAAGGCTGGGTTATTACTGAAGCGATAAAAGGCAGTGTACTCTTAAACGTTCGATGTAGTACATTTGACGACGTATGTTACATGTATAACACACACAAGGGCGAAGGTTCAAATATGCATGTTAGTGACTTACAGACAGCTTTACAAGAAGTCATAGGATTGGATGTCAAACTTTCTTTAGTGATGCACGATTGTGAAATGGAAACATTTATGGAAAAAATAGGTAAATACATTTTTTTTCTACTTTTATACATGATGTTGATAGGTATGGCAAAAAATTTTATTCGTCTTCTTTTTATCAAATTAAGGTTGTTCGATTAGATTAGTGGTCTTCTTATTTTAAAATTTGTCAATGATTTTATAAAAAAAAAATATGTTAAGATACTTAGTACGTTCAAGCCATGTTGTATAGTCATTTTGTTACTAGACCTTTACAGAAAGTCGAAAGGTGTCATAAGGCCACAGGATTATTTATCTATTAAAGCTAAAATAATTTCCTATAATTTTAACATCTGCTAACTGATTTATCATCACATTATCGTTCCTGTGTTTTTCAGTATCATCACTATTGAGTAGAAGTAAGGCGCTTACCTCTTTAAACACAAATGGAGACAGAAATGATACTAAAGTCAGGCTTTACATGAAGCGTTGTTTACCAAATGTCCCTACATTAACAGATGTTGACTTGAAGGAGCTAGATGGTCATCTAAGAAGAATTGCGGAGGTCCTTGAAAAGAAAAACGACTTGCCTAGCGTATCTTTACATGTTTGTGAAGAAGGTATGAACAAACTTACATTTATTTTTTGTTGGGTTCAGAGTCACACTAAAAGGTTAGGTTATATGACGACATATCCGGTTTTGATCGAGGAAGAAGACACCATATTCTCTTTCGAGCATTTTATTTACATTAGATTTATAATAATCAAAAGCGTTTAGATTAATTTTAAATAGAAATTTCTGTTCCATCACTTCACGTATTTACAAGGCATTAACTTTTACTTAAAGGCTTATACAGATGAAAGTTAGTATCTAACTAACGATTCAAATATGTGCTCATTTACATTTAAATTCAGAGATGCAATCTGAAGTAAAAGCAGACCTGCAAATAGGCGAAAGTATGCAGATGACAGGTCAACTGAATCCGATACTGGACCGTTTAGACTTGGAAATGGATAGTTTAGATAGTAACAAGCAAACGATGGAAATGGAGACGGGTATTAGTGTTTTGCATGTTCAAGTTTCGCTAGTATTAATTGTGGCAGTACTATACAGGCTTAATGTGTAACGTACCTTATCCTTTGTGGTAAAAGTAGGAAACTCATTTATTTTTAGCTCACCTGAGCAAAAAGTGCTCGTGCTGTGTTTTTAAGAGCGTCGGATGTCCCTCCGTCCGTCGTTCACAATTTCTTTAAAGAAAATCATCTCAAAATCCAATTTCAACTAAACGTCACAAGTATATCCCACGAGTGCTCCCGGTTCATATTCCTTCAAATTTATGTCATCATTGCATTATTCTGGTTGCCATGGCAATGAAAGGGAAAATCTTTCAAACTGCTCTCTGAAACCGCTTGCCCGATTTCGGAAAATTCTCTGGGTGAGTATCTACCAAATTCTTTTAAATATTTCTATTTCGTTAGAGGTGGCGATGCTAGATTCCGTGTATTGCTATATGTAAACCTTTGAAAAAATCTTCTTCTCTAACACTGCGATCACAAATGATATAACAAAATATTCCTAAAGTGACACTCTACCACTTCCTTAAATAATTATGTTCTTATTTGGCAATATGGAAAACTTTCAAAATCTCCCCAGAAACTGCTAGATGTTTTCACAGAAATGTCAAATTTAGTTTCCTGTCAATAACTTTAGTTTCGGACAGGCTATAGACACCAAACATGCCTGTAGATAGATGGTAAGGAGACAAAGGTTTGGATTGCATTTGGGGTCATTTGGGTCGTCAATATCGCTATTGCTGAAATAGAATTTGGGCTTCCACACAAAAACTTTAGTATGGAACAAGCTATAGACACTAAACTTATCCTGTAGATAGATGATAAAGAGACAATAGTTTGGATTGCATTTGTGGTCATATGGGTCAAGGTCGCTGTTGCTAAAAATAGAATTTTGGATTCTGCACAATAACTTTAGTTTTCTCTTTTTAGCTCACCTAAGCACAAAGTGCTCATGGTCAGGTATTGTGATCACACTGTGTCCGTCGTCCGTCCGTTCGTCAAGTCGTCCGCCGTCAACAATTGTGTTTAAACGACATCTCCTGAAAAAACCACAAAATGGATTTTGATGAAACTTGGCCTGATTGCTCCTTGAGTAGTCCCCTTCTAAAGTTGTTCAAACGATTTTGCTTGGTTGCTCATAGTGGCCGCTAGAGTAAAAATAACAACAACTCCTCCTAAACCAATTGTCCGATTTTGAATGATTTTACACAAATGGTCCTTCTGTCACCCTCTACCAAGATTGTTCAGATCATACTGATTTGCTAAAAAACATGGCCGCCAGAGGTCGTGGTCACTTTTCTCTATATGTATATAGTGGAAAATTTAAAAATCTTCTTTTGTGAAACTGTTGGCCCAATTTTAAAATAATTCCACACAAATAGTCCTTGTATGACCCTCTACCAATATTGTTCAAAGTATTTGAATCGTCAAAAATATTGCCGTCAGAGGGCGTGGCCACTTTCCACTGTATGTATATAGTGGAAATTTTAAACATCTTCGTGTGTGAAACTGCTGGCCGAATTTTAAAACAATTTCACACTAAAGGTCCTTGTGTAACCCTCTACCAATATTGTACAAATTATTTCGATTCGTTAAAAATCATGGCGTGGTCACTTTTCATCAACAATTTCCTTAAACAATATCTCCTCCAAAACCACTGAATGTATTTAGATGAAACTTTAAACAAGTGATCTCTTGGTACCCCTCTTTCCAAGTTGTTCAAATGGTTCCGGTTCATTGAACAAATGGGTCTTTTGGGTTAAAAGATAGATGTTTAGCTATCACACTTTTAAACAGAAATATTTATTAAAAATCATAGGTACCCAGACTTGATCATGAATTACCTGCCCTTGAAAGACGGAATATACTGAAAAAAATCGACTTTCAAGGGCAGATAATTCATGATTAAAACTGGGTACCTATGAATTAATACAAATTTCTGTTTTAAATTTGATTCTCAGTCAGTATTCAAAGTTTAAAGAAATTCTGCCTGTATGAAACTTTTTGCCCTATATACATATAGGAATCTGTCCCATTTACACTTAAAGAATGTGTGTGAGGGCTAACATAGAAGAAACCTATCA
Organism: Mercenaria mercenaria; assembly: GCF_021730395.1. Classification (NCBI taxonomy): domain Eukaryota; kingdom Metazoa; phylum Mollusca; class Bivalvia; order Venerida; family Veneridae; genus Mercenaria; species Mercenaria mercenaria. The sequence goes on along the minus strand of NW_026460089.1, from coordinate 31,547 downwards.
ATACTTGCACCATTACTTTATACAAACACACTTAAAGGCTTATACACAGGATCAATGCTCCTCTTGTTTTAACTCACATTAGTGCACATGGTGAGGTATTGTGATCATGCTGTGTCCGTCCTAAATGGATTTTGATAAAACTTTGACATGATGTCTCTTGGGTGGTTCTCTTTCAAAGTTGTTCAAACGGTTCCGTTTGGTTGCACAAAGGGGCCACCAGAGCTTTAAATAGAAAAAACTTCAAACGACATCTCCTCCTTAACCGATGGTCCGATTTTGAAATAATTTCACACAAATGGTTCTTATGTCACCCTCTACCAAGATTTTTTAAATTATGCCGATTTGTCAAAAACATGGCCGCCAGAGGACGTGGTCGCTTTTCCCTATATGCATATAGTGGAAACTTAGGAAATATTCTTGTATATAACTGTTAGCACAATTTTAAAATAATTTCACACAAATGGTCCTTGTGTTACCGTCTACAAATATGTTAAACGTTTTTGATTTGTAAAAAAAGATGGCCATCAGAGGGCGTGGTCACTTTACACCTACAATTTCTTTAAGCAACATCTCTACTAATTCCACTGAATGGATTTGGATGAATTTTAACACAAATGATATCTGGGTAGCCCTCTTACATAATTGTTCAAATGTACATTGAACATATGGGACTTAGAACTAGGCTTTCAGCTATCAGACTTTAAAAATATTGTTCTCTAGAGCTTTGATATTTGGCATGTAATATGAGTGTGACTCTCAACCATAATCGTCCAAATTATTGCCCTAAGGTCAAAAGTGGTCATGCCCCTGAGTTTGATATGTATTTAAAGTAGGCTTATATATATAAGAAACTTTGAAAATATCCTTCTCTGAATCAATAATAGGTAGAACCTTGGATATTTGGCATGTGATATTTGAGATCAGAGTTGTACTGCCTACCATAATTTTTCAAATTATTGCCCTAAGTTTAAAAATATATGTGACATGTATATAATATAGGCTAACATAGAAGAAATCTAACTTTGTAGTTGTACCACTACGTTAAACAAACAGACTTGAAGCCTTGTACACAGTTGAGCGTTTTAGGGTCATTGTCCCTCCTGTTTTTATTTTGTAATAAAAAGGTAATTTTAACGTCATTTGGTAACTTATAATAGAAACTAGATAGATTGTATTCACTTTGATCATCAAAAATTTATATTTTTAAATATAAGAACTCGCATAAGTCATTGTTACTGAAAACAAAAAAAAATGGTTTGGCTCAATAACTTTAGCTTGGGTGCACCTATTGTCAGCAAACTTTATGTTTAGGTAGCATTTATCAACAAATTTTAAATTACATACGACAGTGACACATGTACTTTTCTTAAACCTGTGCTTTTGTATAGAATGATTGGATGTAGTCAGATGTGTATAATAGAACATGACAATTTTCTTAAAGAACCTGTTTGCGTGATGCAAAGTTTGAAAACCTGGTTTTCGTGGAATTTCTATGTTTCTGTAAAATAATTTCACACCATTATTCCTTATTTCAAAATTATTTAATCAAGCTGTGAATTTTAGGGTGGCCCCATGGATTAATAGAAGAAAAAGAAAAAATGGAGACAGTCCAAGATCTGTCGGAAGAACCTGAACCACACACGACTAGATATGAACATCTTGATCTTTATGAAAAGATGTTTGGAATGGAATTTACATCTAACAATATTAAAAAGTTTGAAATGAAATCCGACAAAACAGGTAGCGTTATAGATACACTTCTGTTGGGAATCCAGATTTTGGCGACTGTAGATTTGCACCTCGTCTGTCTTTTCAATATTAGTTCAGTCAATGACTTTGCCATATAAATATTTATTTTTAAATAAACTGTAAAACATTCGCCATACCAGAATTACGAGATCATTTCAAAACGCAATATCTAAATCAATGGTTAAGGTAAAGGTAAGCTCGTATTTTTGTATCTTTTCTGGTCTGACCCGTACATTTTTATATTCAAATAACCTGGCATAATATAGACATTACCAAGATTGTTTATTAGAGCAAAACTGAGAAACCTGTCTAAACAATCATTGTCTCACTTGGGGTCAATGATTTCAACTATATTCGTATCATGGCTTTAATTATTTTTGTGTCATGTCTATAACGTCTTACGCAAATAATGCTAAACATTTACTATGTTAAGCGTCCGCTGTGGTTTCGCTCCCCGGTCGCGTCATCCCAAAGACGTGAAAATAGGTACTAGTACCTTCTCGCTCGACGCTTAGCATTAGTCATTGGTCAGCCCGGTGTCAAATAATGCGACAGAGTGGGCATCATGTTACATGTCTACGGTATGATATTCCAGTGAGGCAACACTACAAGTAGGGTGTATTGCTCACTGCAACAAGCAGACATTGTCGTTAATATAAGTGAAAAGTTGTTGAAAAAGACGCTAAACTCGAACATATCTGCACACACACACACGCATGCACAAGCACACACACGCACACGCACACGCACACGCACACGCACATACACATACGCATATATGCGCACCATCTAGGCCCAAAACTTAAAGGATTTTGTTTCATTGCCCATCAATTGATTAATATGAAAAAATGTTGAAAAAGACGCTAAACCCCGATCACTCACGCACGCACACACACACGCACGCACGCACAGACGCACCACGCACGCACGCACGCACGCACGCACACGATCTTGACCCCAAACTAATAGTTTTTGTTTCACTGCCCCTCAGTTGATATATATAATTCTTTGTACTGCTTGGTAACTTGGTATATTGTACTGCTTGGTTGTCAATGATTTTTAAATTTAATTCTGAAAACATCAAGAATAAATTGTGTATGGATTAACGTGTGAGTAATCATTTGAACACAAAGTTCATGTACATGAATTGACAAAATGCCCTCACTACCAACAAAGGCGTCATTAGTAAATTTGTTCAATTTCATACTAAGCTTTTAGCATGGAGGAAAAACATAATTATTATGTGCTCAAAGGACAGTATGCTGATCTTCTAGATCTATAGAACCACTACATCTCGCATATCGTTTACTTAGACGTTATTAATGAACTGTATAATACAGTTAAATGATATGATGGCGGTTACATGCAGAAAAAACATTAAGCTTATTGCCCCAACAATATGTCCCTCTTTTAGTCTGTTTTTAACAACAATCTACTTAACCTATAAGTGTACTCTATTTGAAAAAAAAATACTCAAATACTACAGCTGTAAATAATTGAAATCATATTTTACCAAGATGGACAGGCAGATGTTCCAGATGTGGCAAAGGGGCATGAATGTAGAACAATTTCAAATTCACACTGTAGTTCTTCATCTGAAACGGAATCTACATACAACAGCAGTGCAGAAGAACGGGGAGGGTTAATGAACAGTGAGATTTTCATTTTTATACATAGTTAACGTAAATTGACAAACCTTTCCTATTTGTTCATTTGAAACTGTATGCGTTTTACTTTTATTTAGTATGCAATTGATTATAAAGTAATTTTTCATATTATCGCGCTTTTATGTCTTCACTGCGTCAAAATGACAACTCGGCATGGCAAAAAATCTTCCATCATATGAGACAACTGCCAACGGCAATAGCTATAACTAAGATCCTAATACATTTTTTTCAGACGAAATGCACGTGCCTGAATGTTTTGTTTCGCTTTCAATATCTTTAAAATTGTTTGAAAGCAGATTTAAACTGTATCAGTAAATGAGTGATGTTTTTATGACAAAGTATTTTTACATGTAACAACGTTACACAACCTCAAATGATTTTGAAATTGTACTAACTTGTACAAGGGGATATACGTGTATAAACACACAAGCGTGCACTCAAGCACGCAGGCACAGTCATATGTAGATTATAATTAAAACATTTATATAAATGCCTGCTAACCGCAAAAATAACAAAAAATGATCGAAAACGTAAATTATTTCAGATATCATTGACCGTTACATAGAATGTGGTCAAACAATCATTAAAACATGTGAGCTCTAGTTCGATCGTCAAAATACTACCTATAAAAATATACGAGACAAAGTCACATGCAGATTTACACCTGGACATGTAATGAAATTTTGCATCGCAACTAAAACTGTTCTTTAATGGTCATTAACAAAATGAAAGTCACCATGAGCTTTTTTACTCTGGAGTAGTTGCATTAAATATTAAAATAATTCTTGATTTTCTCCAAGTTTCAGAGCCTGACAGAAACTGGTTTAGAGTTAGAAGAGCATGGAAATATAGATATCTTAAAGAAGGGTTAAAAGGGCCTGCTGACGACATTGTTCAAAAGGTACACAGAAGAATTCTTCATATGAGCCGTGCCATGGGAAAACCAACATAGTGGCTTTTCGACCAGCATGGATCCATGCTGTTCGCCAACAGTTTCTCTAATTGCAAAAGGCGTTGAAAGCGAACAGCATAGATCCTGGCCAGACTGCGCATTTCCCATGGCACGGCTCATATTGTCAATTCGAAAACACGATGTATTTAGTGCAGTCTTAGAATTTTAAGGCCACTGCACAAATCTGAAAAAGACAGAGACACTGGCAAAAAAGGTGCCTAATACGCAATACAAATTGTAACTGTCTGCATCAAATACTAAGAATTGTCCTACTTGGATATGTGACGCTATTAGAGAAGAAATACTTAAAGGTGCCGCATAGAGACAAATAATAAAACATAAATCTTAAAAATAGTTTACATATTTTGAAATGCCTTACAATATTCCTTTGAAGTCAAAACATGTGCAGAGAAACGAATGATTTTTTTTGCATTTTCTTAGACTGACATTGGTGGTCATTTTTCCTACTTTCGTGTTTATCGATTTTCCACAATCGGTCGGAAATTCTTCGGGATCACGTGATTTTAAAATTAATTCAAACGAATATCCGTTTAAAGACGCGCCACAGAATAATTGTATTCTTCTGTATTTCCATTATGGTAATTATACATGATTTGCATAAAAAATATGAAATATACAAGATTTTAGTTTCATACTGACAGTGACATATATTAGGCTGAGACAATTTGTTTAATGTCTAAAATTTTATTGAATTTATATAGCAATATATACATAAATCAATGTATTTTTTAGTTAAATTTCAACCTCATTTTGTTTCTACAGTGTAATCTATATTCTTAAAACTATGCTGAAAAGAGATTGACTGAACACATTTGCAGATAAAGTTGTGAAAACATTTATTCGGGAAGGGCCTAAATTGTCCACCCGAAAACCTGTAGTATAGCTGTATATTAAGAATGATTTTCATGAAGAGATTGTGAGTTACAAAAATGTTGAATTCCCTATGCTATAAACATCACGTTTTCGTTGGAGCATATATTACAGTCCATAAAATAAACACACGTGTTTGTAAACATGGACGGATCCAAACGGAAGGGTAAGAAGCATTTTATAGAAATATTCCGGTTGCAAATTACAATACATATCCGTAGCCCTGACCAACCTAAAAACCGGGCAAGTCTATTTTATAAGTAAACCAATACGGATGACCCAGTTAAACGAGCTGTAAATATGTTTTGCATCTATTTATAAATTATATCCTCGTTTCGGAGCATTCTTCCGAAAAAAAATCCGAAGATGTGAGAAGGGTTCGTAAGCAGTCGGTTTGAAATATGCAAAAGGCTTTTGTTTATTTGTTGGTTATTCTTGAACATATCCATTACTATTTGCTCAGATCCGATATAGTGGGTCAAAAATACTTATATACAGAGATGGTGCACAAGTTCATGGGAGCTTGCCAAATGTTTCATCAGTGTCCCGGGATATTCAGACGCAAAAAGGCTTCTTATGTCGATATTGGATTGCTTCACCTCTTTAGTAATAATAAGTGGTTTCAAGATAGATTTTTGTGCGAAATTAATGGAAGAAATATAATTAAAACACATGTATATTTTGGTTCGTCTGGACGCAAATGCTTGGGGTGAGTTTCTTTAGACACTAACTTCCTAGACTATCTTATTTAAACAACATCTTATATGAAATCACTAGCTCGAAGTAGACAGAACTTGGCACGGATATTAATTCGGATTGTCCTGTTTGAAAGTTCCACTAGACTTCGCAATAGGGCCATCTGAACTAAAACCTGAAACTGTAATGGAAAGGTTAAATTCTAGTTTCACATTATATTAGCGTTTGATATATATGATAACATAATATAAATAAACGATGTTACCTCTGCTATATAATAGGTCAAAGGCCAAGGTTACAGTGACATCAAGATACATATTTAACGTTTTACTCTCAATAAGTAAACTATACTTAGCCTTACAGTTTTCAAACTTGATAGGAAGGTATTCTGTAATCATAGATGTCACCTATTTTACTGAGGGTCAGAACATAACGGTGAAGGTTACAGAAACCTGGGGACTGGAAAAGGCTTTGACCTACAATTCACAAACTTAATACGATGGTTGCCTGTGCGTGTAAATTGTCCATGTAAGTTCGAGAGTGAATAGGTTAAAGATCATGACGAAAATGATTGCCTTAACAGAAAATAAGGCAGACAATTATGCATTTGGGATATATGTATTATAAACAGATCTTGTAAAGTAAACATCTTGCAGTGACGAAACACGGTGTATTGTAAACTTACAGCAGTACTGTGCATACTGCCGCATTAATTTAGCAAAACGTTCCGATTGTAAACACCAAAATCTTCGCTTCGTAAATTTTACTGTCAACTTGTTAGTGTAAAAAGCAAACAGATACTAGCATTTCTCTTTTTTTTCTACGTAAATCATGTATACTTAGGTTCCATTTAATGTGGTGGTATTTAAATTATTACTGAAAAATTAACAGTGAGCAAAGCATGTACCATTACTATTATTTAGAGGTTAATATACGACAGAGCCGGGCCGGGAGGTGATAAGCGGTCCGGAAAATGAATAATGGCCCGAGGGCCATTATGAATTTCGGGCCGATTATCACCTCCCGGCCAGACTCTTGCGTGTATTAATGTCTTTAATACATATGTTTTGATGCACTACTCAAGGAAGGTAGAATAACAACTCCTGTCGATAGATTTCAATGGCTAAATAGTTTGGGGCACTCTTGTCTCAAAATCTGTATTTGTTCGTAGCCGGAAGCAATTTGGGGTCATAAGTGAGTTTACTATAATAAACTTATTCTTGCACATTAAGACAAATTAGATCTACAGAATTTCTTGTCGGTCAGGAGCTATCTAAAAAAGTAACTTCGTAGATTAGATCTAGATAATGTATCTATCAAACTCAACTAATCGCCATTCTAAAAATGTGGAAGAACACATAATTTGAAGAAAAAAAAAGAAAAAAAACCTGCGATTTTATTTCTAGACTAGCTGGATATCTGGATATATGTTTATGAAAAGCAATCATGCATTTTCACTGAGAAGAAACCCTCAACTTCGTCGACATTGGTACGAATCATGCTGTTTTCCAACGCATACTTGAACACTGTTGAAACTCGGGACTCTGGCTCCAAAGTAGATCTAAATATGAGCATGTCATGTTTTATTACTAACTTTAAGCCAAGAATTGAAATTCTGCGAAAAACAACTGTTTAACGTGTAGAACAGTGACCTTTATGACGTTTATGATGACGTTTTATGTAGCTACTGGTTTCACGCGCACGTGTTCACCGGGCGGATTATGATTATGAGTTTTCGGCCCGGGCCGATAAGTGATAATCAGTGCGTGAAAGCAATAACCTGCTGAAAACACATTCATTTTTGTTACTATATATAGTAACATATGTATTAAGGAAACGTAATACAGTCTTTCATATTTTGTCTTGGGTTTTTAGAATGCGTTCGAGTGACAAAGGTTAGAATACGATCTAAATTATTAAATACCTCATCATTCTTTAGATGCATGATTCACGAACAATGGAACAAAGCGTAGAGGAGCGTTTTGATAGAATTACGTCAATTCTCGAAGATGACAAAGAACTGAAAGTTAGACTTGATACTCAACAGGCAGCCCGAAGTGTTAAAATGGTATGTTTAGCAAGTTTGAAATTAAATTCATATATGACAGAATTGCTAATTGTCATTTTAACGTGTGTACTTCATACATTTAGGAGACCTTTAATAAAATATAGAAACACAAAACAATCTTATATAGAGGCGCAGAATTGCTAATTGACATTTTAACGTGTGTACTTCATACATTTAGGAGACCTTTAATAAAATATAGAAACACAAAACAATCTTATATAGAGCGCCTCTACTTACCCTCGATAAAAAATTTTGTGCTTGCACAAAGGTGATCGTAACTAATGAAATTAACTAACGGCTTTGTCTGGAATTTGGTATCTGTTTTTTCAATTTGCAGTAGACACTTAATTGGATATATAGAAAATCTTGAAGTAAAGCTATTTTAAACAGAACGTGCCTCTTCGTATATAATATGTAGATGTGTTACAAATATTTAATATGTTAAAATATGCAATATATTTTATTAATTGTTGGAACGCGATAGCTTTATCATCACCACACAGAAGGACATCGAGGTGTTCAGGGAATTTTTGTCTTCCACTAAGCAAGAAATTGAGAAACTGGAACAAACCCTTCAAGACGCAAAAGATTGCATTGATGTGAAACAAAATGAATGTAATAATATCAAAGACAAAATCACACGTCAGAATTTATTGCTTGATGACAGTCAAGACGAAGATGAAAGATTTCAACAGTTTGAATTTGATCTCTGTCATAAAAAGTGTTAATTAATTACCTTTTACATTAATCTTTTCAGCGTAATATAGACATAGAAGGCCAGACTGGCAAACTAGATAGCATGTGTCATCATCGCGAGGAGGAAAAGGAGTATTTGATACGGAAACAAGGTAAAGAATTTGTAAAAGACAGAACTATACTTTTAAACTAAAAAAACAAAGACAAATATCAAACAGGGAACGCCACGCACCAAAAACGCAGCCTCCTCAAAATAAAACCCCCAGCAAGCAGACGCGTGCACCACACACACACACATACACACACACGCAGACACACGCACACACACACACACACACACACACAAAGCCAACACACAAGGACAAAATGAACAAACAAAGGAACACGGTGGGGCACCGCCTTGGAACGGTCAGTGGCAAAAACACCACTGGGGAGCTTAAACCGGTTAATGGTGCGCACCCAACCTCACTCTTACCCCACCATGTTCCAAAGACACGGGACAGTGTAAATAAAAGTAATCCCCTCCAGGTGAATCTCTTACACACGTAATGGAAACAAAAAGGCATGGCATGTAAAACACAAAAATGCTCGTGTATAAATATATAAAAAGCAAACCTTAAGAACCAAAAACGTATGTACTCAATGCCTTTTCAGAAGACAGAGCAACAAGAGAAACACCCTTAAGGGCCCGATGAAACATGCAAGAAGACAAATGTCAAAACAGTTCAGTCCTGGTAGGATTTAAAAACTGCTTATCATAGAGTCCTCCCCCTCTTCCGTCAGACGCAATCAAAGAGGGAAGCGTAGTGTCAAACTGTAAACGGGTTGAACACTAAACATGCGGTATGTCTCAAAACAGTTGGGTCGTAACCTCTTTTAATAAAACGTTTGATAATTTTTCCAAATACATTTGGAAAATTACCATGACCCAAGATCTTATGAAGTTTGTAAACCACATCCCTATAAAAAACGGGTTTAGAAATACCTTCTCGCAGAAGTGTCTTTAAATTACTATTGAATTTTAAAACTAAATCAGAATTACGATAGTAAAATTTAGCAAAATATTTACGCAATTTGTAATAACGGTAGCCTTGCTGAAGTTTACTTGTAAGATATTGATTACGTTCATTGAAATGCTTGACATGACTACACGCTCTGGCAAACCGAATTAATTGATGAATATATACCCCATAAGATGTAGCCTGAGGTACATCCCCATCCAAATGGGGATAATTTACAAAACTAAAATTAAAATCATCCCTCTTGTCATAAATTTTGGTATGTATAATATTGTCATAAATAGAGAGATGTAAATCTAAAAATGAAGCATCAGTATCCGAATTGTTAGTTTTAATTAACTGAAGCTCCTTAGGATAAATAGTACCCACCAATTGACCAAAAAACGGATTATCCATATTAAGAATATCATCCAGATAGCGTGATGTATTGTTAAATGCAGTTATAATATCTGCCTGTGTATCTGGAGAAAGGTTCAACATAAAGTCTCTTTCATAACAATATAAAAACAAATCTGCGACAAGTGGTGCACAATTTGTTCCCATGGGAATACCAACAACTTGTCTAATAACTGCATTCCTAAACCTGATGTAAATGTTGTTCAATAAAAAGGAAAGGGCTTTACAAACTTCGTCACAGGTCCACATTGTATAATGTTTAATAATATTGCTAGTAAAAAAGCTTTATCAAAATTGCAAGCGATAAATGTAGCATTCTCTCTGGCAAAAGTCTTTTGAATTAGGGCAGTTAGTTTGTCATTTATTAAGTTATGTGGTAAAGTGGTATACAAAGTAGAAAAATCGTATGTACTGACTGTAGATACCAGAGTTTTCGTATACTTTATCGCAGTATCTTTTCACGTGGGCTTTCACAGCAGTTAGACATGATGTTAATAGTTTTGAAATATTTGTAGTTGTACAATAGCTTGAATTAGCGATGAAGCGAGCTTTATATGGTTGTTTATGCAATTTAGGAATCCAGTACATGGTCGGTAGTTTAATTTGTTGATCGTCTATACGAACTTTTAAATTAGAAACTTCAGTGATGTGATCAGTGACAAACTTATTTTCAACAGAAGGACTCAATGTATCAGTTTTAATGCTATTTAGTTCGTTTTGTAAAACATTAATATAATGTACGCGTCAAATGATGATAATATTGTTGGCCGCCTTGTCTGCTGGAACTAAGACATACTTAGAATGAAATTCTTGGATTTCCTTTTTCAAATGTCTTAAAGTAAACTTGGGCTTAGGTGGAAGTAGGTGTTCATTGTTTTGATAAAATTTACTCGAGAATCAACGATGTTAAAAATATTTCGTTTCCAAGACGTTAATGCATTGGGATCAGCGTTCTCACGACGACACCATTTAACACAGAAGGTTTCGATGGATTGCGCAATCTGACCACGACAAGCATCAAAATCAATAGTTGAAGAAATTCTATATTTAGGTCCTTTAAAGAATAAATTACGAATACGTTTGTCTTAAATAATATCAAAATTACCAGTGATGACATGACCTGCATCTGAATAGCAAAATTTTGAGTTTTTACATTCGCAGTAAGAAGAGGTATTTGTTTGAACATCTAAGTCGGAAACAGTTTTATTGTAATTGAATATAACGTTTCTTACAGGTGTTTTATATTTATAACAGATAATAGGAACTTCGGAGTTTCTGAGATATTTAGGCACAGAATCAATGACACGTTTATCACGAAATATACTGGGTACATTGATGAAGTCAAAACCTTTATTCATGATACAAACTTATTTGTATCACTCTTGGTGCTGAATATAGACTAACAACTTACAGATAAACTTATTTTGTAAATACAAAGACGATATAGATTCTCATTCCTGCAGTTTGTTTTATAAAGATATGTGAAAACTTAACGCTAGTAGCAAATAGAAGATTTTTTTTTTTGTATAACGTATCTTTTGGTTGACGAATTTTCGTGGTATAGATTATTTCTATATAATTTACTATAGGTAACTTTTTGAACGTTTTCATTTTTTAACCCCAAGCACATCTTGAATTTACAGAACCCTCGTTGATAAAAAAAAATACGGTTCTAAGTTAATTAAACATTTTTAACATTCTGTCAATTCCTTTAATATTTCATATTACTGATGATCTGGATGGCAACCCACTACCGCTCTTTTTCTCCAATTCCCCTTTTATTTCATCCATCCGTCTGTTTGCAGTTTGGCTCCTGCCCAATAACTTAGGAATGCTTTGACCTATGATTCTCAGACTTTGATGGGCGTATTTTGCTCCCTATATAGGAACTCGTTTTGAGCGTTAAAATTTGTAATAATCGTAAATGATTTAAATGTGTCAGTGAGCCATGTTTGACATTTGTGTATTGTTAAACATTTCTGAATAGCTTTGGTGATACAAAACTTATTTCGGTTTCATTTTGAATGGCTACATTTAAAACACTTGTATAAGGTGTTTAGCTTTTGTAATAACCATTTCGTCGACACCGGTGTCACAAAAGTTCCTCGTGTATGCAGGCTTTTTAACAACTACTGGGCCAAATGCTTGCAAACTTCACACATGTCTTCGGCATCCCAGGATAAGTAACATTACCCTTGGTCAGAACATTTTTCTTGATGATTTCTAGGTCAAGTTCGAAACTGGGTCATGTGGTGTCAAACACTAGTTTATTAGGCCAGGTCAAATGAAAATCTTGTTAACTTCTCTAGAGACCACATTAAAATTTTTATGACTCTCCCTATATGAAACTTAGTAAGAATGTTTATCTTGATAATCTTTAGGCCAGGTTTGAATTTGGATAATGTGGAGTGAAAAACTAGGTCACTAGGCTAAAGCAAATGAAAATCTTGTTAACACTAGAAACCACATTTTAAGTTTGAAACTCACGAGAATTAGTTAGATTGCTTGTCTTGAGAACCCATGCCATTTGGAGTCAAAAACTAGGTCACCTAGTCAAACTAAAGGAAAAGCTTGTTAACACTCTTAAGGCAACATTTATCTTCATGAAACTTGGAAACAATGTTTATCTTGATGATTTCGAGATTAAAAAATTTAATCTGGGTTTTCTGTTGCCAAAAACTAGGTCACCCGGTCAAATAAAAAAGAAACTATGTGTATGAAATAGGGGCTGCATTTTTCAATAGATATTCGTGAATTTGATCAGTACGATCTTCTTGATAAAGTCTAAGTTAAGTTCGAATATGGTCATCTGGGGTCAAAACCCAGGGCACCTGGTCAAATCGAAGGTAAAACTTGTGTATGCCATTGGGCTGCATTTTTCATCTGATGTGCATGAAACTTGGTAAAAATGTTTGTCTGAATGAAATCGCGGGAAAGTTTTATTTGGGTCACGTGGGTCTAAAACTCGGTTACTAGGTCAGATCAAGATAAAAGCTTGTTTACACTCTAGGGGCCACATTTTGGATTCACTCTTCAAAACACTTGGTCAGAATGTTTGGTATCATAAAGTCTTATGGGATTTCGAATCTGGGTTATGAAGGGTCAAAAACTGGGTCACTTGGTAAAATCAAAGGAAAAGCTTGTTACACTCTAAAGACATTTTTTAAGCTGTAATCTTCACGAAACTTTGTCAGAATGTTTGTTTTAATAAAATCATGGACATATTTTAATCCGGACCCAAACCACTTTTGTGGTCCATTCTAAATGAATGTTGATCAGAATACTTGTCTCCATCACAATCTAGTCCAGTTGGGTAAAATATTAGGTAACTAGGATAAATCCAAGAAAAATCTTGTCTACACTCTAGCATAAATATTTATGCGCCCTCCCTCCATGTGTGATGAGGCATATAAATTTTGTCTTGTCCTAGTGTCCGTTCGTCCGAAGTTCGCGACGCACCTAGCTAAAAAAGTGTCTATATAAATTGATGAAACTTTGCATGACTCTTTATCATAGTATGAACTTGCGCACAGCCTATTTTTTGTCTGGCTTTACCACCTATTTTCAGAGTTATGCCCCCTGAATTAATAAAAATTGTTCATTTTCACCTTGCGACACGCCTAGCTCAGAAAATATTTGATTTGGATTCATGAAACCTTGCTTTAGTCTTAAACATAAAATAAACTGGTGCACCTCATATTTTATCATCTGGCTCTGTTCCCTATTTCCAGAATTATGGCCCCTGAAATAGTAAAAAGAATGCATACTTTTTCCTTGTGACGCGCAAAGCTCAAAAAGTGTTTGATATAAATTGATTAAACCTTGTATGAGCCTTTATCATGATATAAACTTGCGCATTACCTATTTTTGACTGGCTCCGCAACTATTTCCAGAGTAATTGCACCTGGAATAGTAAAGAAAGCTCATTTTCATCTTTTTTACGCACCTAGCTCAAAAAGTATATGATATAAATGAATGAAAACTTGCATGAGTCTTTATCATGATATCAACTTGTGTATTTTTGACTGGCTCCATCCCCTATTTTTAAAGTTATGGCCCCTGAAATAGTAAAAAAATGCACATTTTCACCCAATTATGTACCTAGCTAAAACGTATTTGATGTAAATTCATGAAATCTTGCTTGAGTCTTTATCATGATGTGACCTTGCAAACTGAGCATTCTTCTTCGGAATGTACTAGGCACTCTTCTTCTGAAAGTTAGCGCTTATTGAAGAGTTATTGCCTTTGAAATAGCCAAAATAGGGCATACTTTGTTTGTTATTCTCATAACTCAAAAGGTATATGGCCTAGAATAATGAATCTTTTTCATAAATTGTTTGAGGCTATACCCCCTTAAGACTGCAAACATTTGATTAATTGCCCCCTATTTGTGACAAATGTACCAGTGGGGCACACTCTGTATCTTACAGACACATTCTAGTTTGATCCAATCTACATGAAACTTGGTCTCAATGTTTATCTCCTTGAAACCTCGATCGTGTTTGAAACTTGGCCATGTGGTGTCAAAAACTGATTGATTAGGTGAAACATGTTTACACTGTTATGGCTCTGGTGAGCGACCGAGGACAAACTTGGCTCGTTTTTTCTCGATATTTAAAAAAATGTCCGCGCTATTTCTCAGTCCTTATATGCAAGATTTTTTGTAATTATATCCCCGATAAGTTGCAAGGGGAGATATGTTAGTTTCAGGTCGCCTGTCTGTCTGTCAGTCTGTACGTCCGAACAAAGAATCTTGTGCGAATCAATTCTGCTCATCTCCTTGACACAGTTTTATGAAACTTCACAAAAGTGATCAGTAACAACATAAGTTGTGCAAGGTGCATGTTAGGTGCTTTCAGAAAAAAGTCTGCACAGTTTGTTTTTGTTACTATACAATGGACACAATCTTGTGCACACCATTTCTCCTCATACACTTGAAAACGTATGAAACTTCACACAAGTGATCAGTAACAACAATAGTTGTGCATAAGGCAAATTAAGTTCTTTCAGAAAAAAATATTGCAGAGTTACGGGACTATGTTTTTGTTACTATACAATATACATAGACACAATTTTGTGCACACCATCTCTCCTCATCCCCTGAACACAACTGAATGAAACTTCACACAAAGGATCAGCAGTAACAACAGTAGTTATGCATGAGATATGTTAGGTTCTTTTAGAAAAAGAAATTGCAGAGTTACGGGACTTTGTTTTTGTTAACATACTATGTACATAAAGTCTGAATATGCAATCTTATGCGCACCTCATCTTCCGAACCCTTGCACAAAATTTAATGAAATTTCACACAAGTACCAACCCTAGTTGAGCCTGGTGCAAGTTACGTACTTTTAGATAAATATTCTGCAGAGTTATGGGACTTTGTCTTTTGTAACTATACTGTATACAATCATACAGTCATACATACTGTTCATAAAATTATGCAATCTTGTGTGCGTCAGATTGCAACATACTGTGGCAGTTCGTGCGGGGGTACATTCGCCGACTTAAGTGATAGCTCTAGTTATAATTGGTACCAAGTCAAGTTGCGCATGTGAAAAGCACTTTGAATGATTTTAACTCACCTGAGCACAAAGTGAAGGTATTGTGACTGGTCAATATCCGGTGTAATGAAGTATTTCGACCCCCATAGAATAACGACCCCCCGGTCATTATTCTGTAGAAAATGTGACTCCTTTCCTGTAAAATATTGACTCCCCTTATAAAAAACTGACTCCCTTTGAAAACTCTATAGAATAACGACCCCCCGGTCATTATTCTATAGAAAAACTGACCCCTCCAAGTAAAATACTGACTCCCTAAAGATGACTCCCTTCGAATCTCATAGAATAACGACCCCGGTTATTATTCTATAGAAAAACTGACCCCTCCAAGTAAAATACTGACTCCCTAAAGATGACTCCCTTCGAATCTCATAGAATAACGACCCCGGTTATTATTCTATAAAAAAAGTGACTCCTTCCATGTAAAATACTCACTGCCGAAATTACTACATTCGAACTCTCATACAATATCGATACCCGGACATTATTCTATTTAAAAAAGTTACTCTTTCCGAGTAAAACACCGGCTCCTAAAAAGACTTTCGACGATAATATCTATTAAAAAGTGATCCCCACCAAACCTAACGGACAATTTTACTAGATCTACAACTCTAATACCCTCCATTGCCAATAGTTAACATTTTGATTGTACTACTACTACTGGTGTCGCTACTTCTATTGCTATTACTACATGTACTTCTTCTTCTTCTTCTACTACTACTACTACTTCTACTACTACTACTACTACTACTACAACTGCTACTACTGATACTACTATACCTGCTTTCACTAATACGTCTTGTACATCTACCTCTTCTTCTCCTGCTGCTGTTGTTACTGTTACTTATTCCGCTGCCGCTGCCACTGCCACTGCCACTACTACTACTACTACTACTACTACTACTTTCTATTGTTGCCGCTACCGTACTTTACTGCCACTGATAAATATTGCAACTTCTATTAATACTAAGTTCTATGCTAGCAGTTTCTTGTGCAGTTTTCTTCTGAAGAATTACTTCATACCGAAGTTTGCAGGGATTATTGACACTGGTGTGTTTTGTGAACGTATTGTGAATTGTTATTTTCCTGAAAAAAATGTATACACCAAGATACAGCGTCTAGAAATAGAATCCCTTTTCCCGTTGCGGAATGCTCTGATTTCTGTGTCAAGTGATGGTATCTGGGGCTAATGGTCAAACGGAAAGACGGACGGACGGACGGACGGACGGACAAGGGCAAATCTATGTGCCCCCCTCCCCCGAGTGGGGGCATAAAATGCAGCAATTAGGCCTTAGATACATGAGTTATCACTAAATTTGACCAAATGACCGGGGGTCGTTTTTTTTATGGGAGTCAATATTCTTCGTGAGGTTCAGTTTACTTCACGTGGGGGAGTCATAGTACTATGATCTGGAGGTCAAAATACTATGACCGGGGGGTCACTTTTTCTATAGAATAATGACCGGGGGGTCATTATTCTATGGGGGTCGAAATACTTCATTACACCGGCGTCCGTCGGTGACCGTCGTCCGTCAATATTTACCTTGTGTACACTATATAGGCTGCAATTGTAAACCGATCTTTATGAAATTTAGTCAGAATGTTTGTCTTGATGATCACTAGGTCAAGTGTGAAACTTGATAATGTAGGGTCAAAATCTAGGTCAGTAAGCCATATCAAAGGAAAATCTTGTGAGCACTCTAGAGACCACGATTAAAGTTTGAGACTCGTGAGAATTATCGACATGTTTGTCTTTATGTTTGGATGTGGGTTATGTGGGGTCAAAAACTAGTTCAGCCCGTCAGATCAATGGAAAACCATGTGAACACTCTCAAGGCCATAGTTAAGACTCAATATTTAAGAACCTTGGTCCGAATGTTTGCCTTGATAGTCTCAAAGTTATATTTGAAACTGGGTTATGTAGGACTAAAAACAAGGTCGCTAGGCCAGCCCAAAGGACAATCTTGTTGACAGTCTAGAGTCCACAGTTTAAGTTTGAAACTCATGAATGTGATCAGAATGTTTGTTTTAATGACCCCTAGGTCAAGATTGAATCTGGGTCATTAGGAGTCAAAAACAATGTCACCCAGTTAAATCAAAGGAAAAGTTTCTGAACATTCTCAAGGCCATAGTTATGCCTCAATCTTTACCAATCTTTACGAAATCTGGTCAGAATGTTTGTTTGATGGCTTCTAGGTCAAATTTGAATTCTGTGCCAGTACAAACACGTTCCCCGCAAGTAACTGCCAACTTCCACACCTGAATTATGAGAGGTAGAGGACGAATGATTTCAGACACAATGTCTTTTATCAAATCGCCACGAAGAACATACGCCCCATCCCCACACCCGGAATCGAACTCACAACCCTGCAATCCGTAGACTCTCCATACTAGCTAACCGGCGGGCTTGATAAAATCTAGGTCAAGTTTGAATATGGATCATATCGGGTCAAATACTAGTTCACAAGGTCAAATCAAGGAAAAACATTGTGTTTGCAATTGAAGCTGTATTTTTCAATTGATCTTCATAAAATTTGGTCAGAATGATTACCTTGATGTAATCTAGGTCGTGTTTGAATATGAGTTTTCTGGGTTTAAAAAGTAGGTCACTAGTTTAAATCAAAGAAAATCCTTGTGTATGCGATAGAGGCTGTATTTTTCAATTGATCTTCATGAAATTTAGTCAGAATAATTGACCGATGATGTTAAGGTCGATTTTTGAATATGAGTCATCTGGGTCAAAAACTAGGTCACAGTGTCAAAACAAGGAGAAACATTGTGTATGCGATAGAATCTGTATGTTTTAATTGATCTTCATTAAATTTTGTCAGAATGATTTCCTTGATGAAATAGGTTAAGTTTGAATATGGGTTATCTGGGGTCAAAAAGTAGGTGACTAAGTGAAACAAAATAAAACCTTGTATATTTGATAGAGACTGTATTTTTCAATTGATCTTCATAAAATTTGGTCAGAATGATTGACTGATATGTTTAGGTCGAGTTTGAATATGGGTCATCTGGGTCAAAAACTAGGTCACAATGTCAAAGCAAGGAGAAACATTGTGTATGCGATAGAAGCTGTATGTTTTAACTGACCTTCATTAAATTTGGTCAGAATGATTTCCTTGATGAAATCTAGGTCAATTTTGATTTTGGGTTTTCTGAGTTCAAAAAGTTGGTCACTGGGTTAAATTAATAGAAACATTGTGTATGCGATAGAGGCTGTATTTTTCTATTGATCTTCATGAAATTTAGTCAGAATGATTGCCTTGATGAAATCGAGGTCGAGTTTGAATAAAGGTTATCTGGGGTTAGGTAAGTCACTAGGTCAAATCAAAGAAAAACATTATGTATGCAATAGAGGCTGTATTGTTCAATTGAACTTCATAAAAATATTGATATTCGAGAATGAATAATTTTCATGGTTGAAGTCTAAAAAAAAAAAAAATTCATCGAACAAGCAATCCACGAATTCATATCCACATAAAATAGTGTTTAAGCCATAATAAATTAATTGAATGCTTACAAAAATAAAGAATCTAACAGTTAGATTTTTATTTACACATGGAAAATTGCTGTAAAATGTCTTTGTTTTATGCAGATCGAACCCAGAAAGAGCACAACGGAGGTCAAATCAAGCCAACCGTACCATCGTTTTACCCTCGCCCTGGTACAAGCAGAATGCCCCCACCTACTGCTCTCAGCAGTAGTGTTAAACCAATTCAGATGTATGTAAAGGCAAGTAACGAAGAGGACTCTACCCACTTTTTCATAATGTTAAAGTCTGTGCCCCCTTAAGTGAAATATCAAAGCTTATTTCTGCGTCAAAAAATTCTGTTGATAGTTTAAATATGCGGAATTCATTTCTGCGTGACAGCATTGACTCGCGGATTTAGCAGAAATAAAAACACACAGAATTAACCCGCTATACGGTACCAAATTTCATAGAAATCATTTAGTACCTTTGGAGTTATGCCCGTGACAGAACTGTCACGGAAGAGCAGCGTTTAACAATATGGTGAATTTTTAAGGAAAGCCCGCTTGCTCAGGTCAATCGGGATTGCTAGGTCGTGTGTTCGAAACCTGGACAAGGTGGAAAGATCGGCAGGTACTTGCTGAGTACATAATAATACTGGTACAAAATCCATGGGTTCCGAATGAAATGTATATATGTCATTTAGAAATGGCGAACGTCACCATGTGCTATTAAACCCTTTTCCTAATATAATGCAGTAAGATAACTGACGATTATTTCATGTTATTGCCAAACGTTTCAATGAATGAACAATTACAATTATTAAAATTTTGCTCGATTTTATCCAACATATAAAAAGAAATCAGCTGTAGAGTATATCCGTTCTGATCCAGAAATCGAAACGTAGTCTGGTACATCAAGTTATCAACACTACAAAACGCAACGACATTTATTCTACATTTTATTCCCACTGCGTTAACAATCAGTCGCATTGTTATTCGAAAGGTACGCGCAGTCTGTTCTGTTTTGAACGCGGACTGTCTAATCTACATCGAAAATATATGTTAGTATAAGACGAAATTCTGTCTATTTGTTGTTCTAAAAGGACAGTACTTGTTTTCCCAGGAAAGACGGCATCGCGTGCATAAGTGCTATACACCAGTTACGTTAAAACATACTGTCTGGTGGTCGCTGTGTAAATAAATATTTCATTTGCTCTCTCTAATGTTGTTTTACAGACAAAGATCCGGAGGAATACTTACGTAATCATAATAGTATAGAAACCATCATAGATAGCTGGAAAAGTACACCACTTTCAGGAAAGTCTAGTATCATCAATGCAATAAGAAGTCAAGGAAAGACACAAGGTCATTTAAAAATAGTGCTTTTCTTGTTTATAGAATAATATTCTTAGATTGTGATATTATTATTTAATTAGTTTTGAAATATTTTTCACAAGTGACCATATATCCTATTTAATAATAAACGTTTTTGAACGAGTTTTAACTATATCTTTTAACAGTAATGGAAATCAGAATCTGTTGTAAAGATATATGTGATTAAGGCAGATATGAGATAAGGCATTACTTAAATCTCGGAAAACATATGTAGTTGTTGGTGATAACTAGCTGGCATGTTTGATAACTAGCTGACATGTTCATTAACATTCCTAAATGGGTTCAAATTCGCAGCTGCAACAGCGCCAATAAGTTCTACAGTTGATACGTCATATATCATGGAAACAGAGATGAACAGCGAACAGGGCTTAGGTGAAGGGACAAGGCCGGAACTGCAAGTAAAATTGGTAAAAGATTACATAAGATTCAGATACATGTCCAAGAAATATCCGAATAAAAGAGGAGCAAAACCAAAACATTCTGAGGTTGATGACAATGACAAGGATTGTTTAGCAGAAGTCATGGTTTGTTCTTTGATTTTAACATAGCTATTTCTCGCAGCTATTAAAGATACACTTTAAGTCGGTCATCACTTTATTTTGTTAACCATATTTTTTTTCAACAGTTTTTCAATGATGAAAAGCAGTCAGTCAGACTAACCTGTGCTCTTAGGATTTTTTTCAGTACCAATTCTTAGAGTAGGTACTTGGTCACCACAAATAACTGCAAAATTCTCTAAAAGAGTCAAAGGGGAGAATTTGTACTTTATGACAAAGGTTTCCTGTCAAATCGTCATGGAGAAACTGCAAATGGGGATCAAACTCGCTGCGTTTCAGTTTATAGCCTTGTGCTTAGACCAGTTTGGTGGATTAGGGTTGTTTATGTTTGGAAATAGAAATAAAATGTTCCTCTGTTTTCTGAAGATCTCTTATATGTTATTTTGATATTTTTTCTTAGATCAAGAATTACAATGGAGCAGCCAAGATTATTGCTTACTGTGTTGATGAAAAAAGGATGTTACTTCCATACAATCTGTTTGGGGACTTATGTCACAGTGGTGTTTACGTTTGCAGATACAAATTTAGACCTGAAAAGGCTCCCCTTAGGTAAGTAAAGCATACTTATCAACATTTCCTTATGACAGTAATACATGTATATTCAGTTGTTCCCAAGGTTCCATATAAATAAGTTTTTTAGACTAAAGTGGTATGGTTCTTGTTTTATATCATGTTTTTGATCATTGTAAGATTCTATGCAATAGTAATAACGATTTGATTACAGGCTGCAGAAAGTGAGCGTCACAACTCCGATAGCGAAGGAATACAAGGATAACCTGAAAAATCAGTTGGCAATCTTGTCTGAAGCAGGAATCCATGACATTAAATTTAGTATGTTTATACCATTAAAGCTTTGCGTTGTTTTTATTTTCATTTTATCAGAAAGTGCTTAACTCGGTAATACATTGATAAAAAATACATTGACATAGTACATTTTTAAGTTTCACATACATGTCATAGTTATACATTTAATCTGACAAGTAGACCCTATTTATCAAAAATCTATTGGATTACAAGGTGTCTTCATTACTCAGCAAAAATTGCTTTGAATGCAAGCATTGCTTACTTCATACAGATGTGATATGCAAACTGTGCTCCATTTTGGCCTGTTTTTGGCTCACCTGAGCACGAAGTGCTCAAGGCAAGGTGAGCTTTTGTGATCGCCCTGTGTCCGTCGTCCGTCGTTGTCCATCAGTCTGTCCGTTAGTCCGTCGTCAACAATAGTTTGTTTGTTTGTTTGTTTTGGGTTTAACGCCGTTTTTCAACAGTATTTCAGTCATGTAACGGCGGGCAGTTAACCTAACCAGTGTTCCTGGATTCTGTACCAGTACAAACCTGTTCTCCGCAAGTAACTGCCAACTTCCCCACATGAATTATCAGCTTTAGCCCAAACTTAATGAAACTTAGTCAGAATATTACCCTCAATAAAATCTTACACGAATTTGATATTGGGTCATCTGGTGCCAAAAACTAGGTCAGCAGGTCAAATCAAACGGAAAGCTTGTTAACACTGTAGAGGTCACATTTATGACTATATCTTCATGAAACTTAGTCAGAATGTTAATCTTAATAATTTCAAGGTCTAGTTTGGGTTATGTCATCAGGTCAAATCAACACTCTAGAGGCCACATATTTTTAATATATATATGAAACTAGGTCCGAATGTTAATCTTGATGATTTATAGGTCCAGTTTAAAACCTTAAAGCTTGTTAACACTCTAGAGGTCACAATTTTGGCCCAATCTGAATGAAACTTGGTCAAAATGTTACCCTCAATAAAATCTTGGACGAATTTGATGTTGGGTTATGTGAGGTAAAAGACTAGGCCACCAGGTCAGATCAAATGAAAAACTTGTTAACACTGTAGGCCACATTTATGACCATTTCTTAATGAAACTTGGTCAAAATGTTAAACTTGATGATCTATAGGTCAAGTTCAAATCTGGCTCAGGTGGAGTTAAAAACTAGGTCACTAGGTTAAATAAAAGGAAAAGTTTGTTAACACTCTAGAGGCCATATTTATGAATGTATCTTCATGAAACATAATCAGCATCTCTTCAGGTCAATTATGAATCTTGGTCAGGTGGTGTCAAAAACTAGGTCACATGGTCAAATCAAAGGAAAAGCTAGTCTACACTTTAGAGGCTACATTTTAGAGGCTACATTTATGACCATATCTTAATGAAACTTGGTCAGAAT
This sequence comes from Mercenaria mercenaria, assembly GCF_021730395.1. Classification (NCBI taxonomy): domain Eukaryota; kingdom Metazoa; phylum Mollusca; class Bivalvia; order Venerida; family Veneridae; genus Mercenaria; species Mercenaria mercenaria. Next base: position 8,221 of record NW_026460089.1, on the reverse strand, counting down.
GTTGATCTTGATGATCTTTATGTCAAAAGATCAGGTGAGCTACACAGGGCCTTCATGGCCCTCTTGTTTATTATTTTATTAGAAGTAATTTCAGTGCAGTACATCCTGTTAACATAGATTTGAAGTTAGTCCAGATAGTTATTTATTAAGTTTTGTCACTTTATTTGCACAGTATATTTTTAGTATTTTCTTAGTATATGTAATGAGAATAGTTACATAAATCATCATTTATGCTCACTACATAAGTATTGTGTAGTTTAGGTCTGATATTGATGTTATATAAACTATGTTTTCACACAGTAGTGATGCAGTATAACATTTTATAGCTCTTTGTTTCGAAAAATCTATCTGATAGAATGAATGTTTCTAAGATAACAGTAGTTGTTGTGAATGTTTTTGTATCAGAAATAGGTCAGGTGGTTGTTTTGAGATTAAACTAAGGTTTTCCTGGTGTTTCTAAATAATAATTTATTCAGTACATTTCAGATGATTTGGTTGAAGACAAACAGATTGGGTTTGTGATGTTTAAGGCTATACTTGATGACGGTGATGGTGAAATTCTTAGCCAGATATCTACACCTTTTCAGAATAAAAGTAAGCACAGACACCAGTTTTAGCTCACCTGAGCCAAAGGCTCATGATGAGCTTTTGTGGCCACTCAATGTCAGTCGTGTGTCTTGAATCGTGCACAATCAGTCGTCCGTCGCTCGTCTGTCAACATTTTCTAAAAAATCTTGAAAATCACTAGGCAGAGTTACACCAGACTTCATAGGAATGCTTTTTGGTTGGCCCTCTTTCAAAGTTGTTCAAATAATTGAATTCCACACAGAACTCAAATTTTGACAACCGAAAGAAAAAACTTTAAAAATCTTTTTTTTTTAAACTGCCACCATTGAGTCTTGATATTTGGCATGTGACATTATCTAATGGTCCTCTATGAATTTGTTCAAATTTTGTCCCTGGACTGAAAGAGGCCCAACTCCAAGTTTTACATAGACATATTGGAAATATCATACAAAATCTACTTGTCTGAAATGAACTTTGACTTTTAAATTGATCTAGTGATCTACTTTCACATTTCCTAAGCTACAGCTTTCAAATTTGGACCACATGTGTGGACCACATGCAAAGTGTTGTGTACCGAAATTAAATATGACCTTTATTTTGACGTTGAGCTAGTCTTGAAGTTTGGAACATTAAAAAAAATGGCCCATTGATGAGCGCCAAGATCACTCTGTGACCTCTTGTTTTAAGAATAGCTTGGAATTCGCACACGGCAACACTCGAATTTTTTGATCATTGGAAACGTTTTAAGAGCTCTTTCTATTTGTTAACCCACCATCATTATATGGTGGGCTATTCAAATCACTCTGTGTCCGTGGTCCTTCCGTCCTTCCGTTAACAATTTCTCGTTATCGCTTCTCCTCAGAAACTACTGATGTGATTTTGACCACACTTTGTCAGAATGATGTTTTTACCCTAGTTGTGTCCCCTTGAAAATCAGACTGGTTCAACAATTTTTAGTGAGTTATGGCCCTTTGTTTATCTTTATAATATACGTATATTTATGTAGGGAAAGACTTTGAAAATCTTCTTGTCCAAAACTACAGGGCCTAGGACTTTGATATTTGGTGTGTAGTATCATCAAGTGGTCCTCTACCAAGATTGTCCAATTTATTTCCCTAGGTTGTCATATGATTTATATAGACTTATATCGGGAAACCTTTAAAAACTTCTTGTCATAACCTACAACATGCAAGTTTAGACCCTATGTGTAGTTTGGAGTTTCTAGATCAACCTTGACATGAGTTTACCTTGATCTTGACCTAGTGACCTCATTTTACATTTCTGTAGCTGCAGCCTTCAGATTTGGACCACAGGTTTGTGTATCGAAATAAACTTTGACCTTAACATTGAACTAGTGACCTACTTTCAAATTTTATTTGGACCACATGCGTAGTATTGTGTTCCAAAATGAAATTTGGCCCTGATTTTGACCTAATGACCGACTTTTTCATTTCTCAAGCTATAGCCTTCTTATGAGGACCACGTGCATAGTTTTGTGTACCGAAAACGAACTTTGACCTTGAGATTGACCTAATGACCTACTTTAACGTTTCTGTACCTACAGACCTCAAATTTGGACCACATGCGTAGGTTTGTGTACAGAAATAAACTTTGACCCTGACATTGACCTAGTGACCTACTTACACATTTTTGAAGGTACATGCTTCAAATTTTGACCACATGCATAGTTTTCTGTACAGAAATGAAGTTCGACCTTGATTTTGACCTAGTGATCTACTTTCGCAAACCGTAAGTTACAGCCTTCAAATTTGGACCACATGCATAGGTTTGTGTATCGAAATAAACTTTTGACCTTGATTTTAACCTAATGACCGACTTTCACATTTCTCAAGCTACAGCCTTCAAATTTGGAGCACGTGCATAGTTTTGTGTACCAAAACGAACTTTGATCTTAAGATTGACCTAGTGACCAGCTTTAACATTTCTATAGCTACAGTCTTCAAATTTGGACCACATGCATAGGTTTTTGTACAGAAATAAACTTTGACCTTGACATTGACCTAGTGACCTACTTACACATTTTTGAAGGTACATTGCTTCAACTTTGGACCACATGCATCATTTTCTGCTCCGAAATTAAATTTGACCTTGATTTTGACCTAGTGACCTAGTTTCACAAAACTTAAGTTACAGCTTTCAAATTTAGACCACATGCATAGTTTTGTGACCTTGAGATTGACCTAGTGACCTACTTTTACATTTCACAAGCTGCAAGCTTTAATTTGGAACACATGCATAGTTTTGTGTTCTGAATTGAAATTTGACATTGATTTTTACCTAGTAACTGCTTTCACATTTCTCAAGCTACAGCCTTCAAGTTTGAAGCTCATGCATAGCGTTTGTGTACAGAAATGAAGTTCGACTTTGAAATTGATCTAATGACCTACTTTCACATTTGGACCACATGCACAGTAGTGTGTACCGAAATGAACTATGATCTTGATTTTGACCTTGATCTAGTCATGAAATTTGGAAAATTCAAAAAATGGCTCAATAGTAGGCGCTAAGATCACTCTGTTATGTCTTGTTTTGTTTAACAGTTAAAAAGTTTAAGAATCATTTTTTTTAAAAGATGATCACAAAATAGTATCCAGTAATCGCAAGTGATGCTTGAACTTTCAGTTCTCTTTAGAATAAGAATATCATTAGAATATGGTTTACGAATTTTATCGTTTAAGCACCATATGAGCTTTGTTCGTCGTCCGTCCCTCTGTCCTTTTTGCACATCATGAAGCAGTAAAGTTCGAACCCCGGCCTTACTACTCTTCTTAGGTAGAATCAAACGAGGACCCAGAGCAATATTTGTGACAAACATAAATATCATTACTTGCATAGAAGCCCATAAGTATTGTGAAGCATGCAGCTCGGCTGCAGTTGCATTAGGATTTTACATTAAAAAGATCTGGGATTTTTGTTTTCGAGTTCCACAGTGCTTTTAATGAAATCGAAGGATACAGTGTTACAACTTAATTGTGCCAACTCCAAAATCTTTGCCAAAATTATCATTACTTTATCTTCAGGTGAGTATCTTAGAGTAACTTGTTTTCTAGAAAAAAATGTGTTTACTCTACTCTATCTTTAAAACAGTTTTCTATATTTCTCAAAACTTATTTGTTTTCATGCGTTATTATAGTATGTAATAGATTTCATACTATTACTTGCGCCCGGCCATGTGATGTAAATATTATGAAAAGTGAAAACTACAACTTCGATTTCCCAAAAAAAACGTAAAAAGGCATATAGGAGATTTTAAGAATAAGGCGACGAAGTGTAGTTATGTGAAGCATGTTCCATTTGAGTGATTTTATGAACATCCCCCCTCCCACTTCTAAAAAGGTGGGGTATATTTTTTTGCATATGTCGGTCGGTCGGACCGGTATGTCGGTATAACTCAAGAACACTTAAGCCTAGGATCATGAAAGTTAGTAGGGAGGTTGGTTATGACCAGCAAATGACTCCTATTGATTTTGAGGTCAGTTGCTCAAAGGTCATGGTCACAGTGACCCGAAACAGTTAAACGGTTTCCGGATGATAACACAAGAACACTTGGACCTAGGATCATGAAAGGTAATAGAGAGGTTGGCCATGACCAGCAGATGACCGCTGTTGATTTTAAGTTTAGTTGATTAAAGGTCAAGGTCACAGTGACCCGGAACATTTAAACAGTTTCCGGATAATAACTCGAGAACGCTTGGGTCTAGGATCATGAAAGTTGATAGGGAGGTTCGTCATGACCATTAGATGTTTGATTAGAGTTTGAGGTCAGTAGGTCAAAGGTCAAGATCACTTTAGAACAGTAGAACTTCTTTTTGCCAGATAACTGGAGAATGCTTTGTTCTAAGACAAAAATTTGATAAAGAGTTTTCCTATATTGGTCAGTGACCCATAATTATTGATTTGAGGTCAGAACATCAAACATCCAGTGCAAAGTGACCAAATAATTTCTGTTCCTTATGCAATCACTGAATGCATCAAGGTAGATGGGCGGCATTTCGCGTACGACGAGCTCTTGTTCACGAAGTTATGACACTTTATTTGTTTTAAACATGAATAGAATTACATTGGAAAATCTTCAATAACTTTCTACCATTTTTCGTATGCTGTTAAGTATAGCTAGCTGATGACTATTATTGATTACTTTGTTCCTTGACCATTATTTTGACCAACTGACCTACTTTCTTATTTTTGGGAATATTGCCATAATATTTGGAACACTTGTACAGTTTTGAACACACATCTTAAAACTGACTTTAAGTGTCCTTTTTTTTGACTTACGTACCTTTCTTTCTTTTCAGCTCACCTGAGCTAGAAGTGCTCAAAGGTGACCTTTTGTGATCGCCCTGTGTCTAGCATCCGTCATTGTCCGACCGTCCATCCGTCGTCAACAGTTGGACTGTTAACACTCTAGAGGTCACAATTTCGGCTTAATCCTAATGAAATTTGGTCAGAATGAGGGGTCAAAAACTAGGTCACCAGGTCAAATCAAAGATAAAGCTTGTTTACACTCTAGAGATCACAATTTCGGCCCAATCTTAATGAAACTTGGTCAGAATGTTACCCTTAATAAAATCTTTGTCGAGTTTGAAATTGGGTCCTCTGGGGTCAAAAACTAGGTCACAAGTCAAATCAAAGGTAAAGGTTGTTAACAATGTAGAAACCACATTTATGACTGTATCTTCATGAAACTTGGTCAGAATGTTAATCTTGATGATCTTTAGGTCACGTTTAAATCTGGGTAATCAAAGGAAAAGCTTGTTAACACACTAGAGGCCTTATTTCTGACTATATCTTCATGAAACTTAGTCAGAATGTTAATCTTGATGATCATTATGTCAGGTTTGAATCTAGGTCATATGGGATTAAAAACTAGGTCACCAGGTCAAATCAAAGGAAAACTTTGTTAACACTCTAGAGGTCACACTTTTGGCCCAATCTTAATGAAACTTAGTCAGAATGTTACCCTTAATAAAAATTTTGACGAGTTTGAAATTGGTTCATTTGGGGTCTAAAGCTAAGTCACAGGTCAAATCAAAGGAAAAGCTTTTTAACAATGTTAGTTTATACATAATTTATTTTAGGTCGATTGTGAAGGAAGTTCTACAACTTATAATAATCACTCTCGACACCTCATTCCTGATGGAATCCAAGAGGGTATGAGAGAAGAGGCCAGTTTCTGTCCTTTTAATGCTGAGCGCCAAGCAAGGGAGCCACTGGTACCATTTTTTTACGTCTTTGGTATGACGCGGCCGGAGATCGAACCCACGACCTCCCGCACTCGAAGCGGACGCTCTACCACTAGGCTATCGAGGCGGTTTAACAATGTTGAGACCACATTTATGACTGTATCTTCATGAAACTTGGTCAGAATGTTAATCTTGATGATTTTTACGTCAAGTTTAAATCTGGGTCAGGTAGGGTAAACAACTCGGTAACTAGGTCAAATCAAAGGAAAAGCTTGTTAACACTCTAGAGGCCACATTTATGACTATATCCTCATAAAACTTAGTCAGAATGTTAATCTTGATGATCTTTAGGTCAAGTTTGAATCTGGGCCATATGAGGTCAAAAACTAGGTCACCAGATTAAGTCAAGGGAATAGCTAGTTAACACTTTAGAGTCCACATTTATGACCATATCTTAATGAAACTAGGTCAAAATGTTAATTTTGATAATCTTTAGGGCAAGTTAAAATCTGGGTTATGTCTAGTCAAGAACTAGGTTACTAGGTCAAATTAAAGGAAAAACTTGTTAATTCTCTAAAGGCCACATGTATGACCATATCTTAATGAAACTTGGTCGGAATGTTAATCTTCGTGATCTATAGGTCAATAGGTCAAGTGAGCGATACACGGCTTTCATGACCCTCTTATTTTGTTGACTTTGTATTATTTTTAGTGTGGACGATTGTTTCTGTGAAATAATTTTAGTTAGGGCTAAGATATTGAATTCAAACCGGTTTTAATTGGCTGAAATGTTTGAGTCATTCAGACGTTACGTCAACAAATAATGGGTTTGACATTGTTGCACTTCTAGTTCTTTAGATTTTGCTCTCGTCCTCCTCTGATTTAACCTCTCGGGCGTATATTGCCACGTTTGGTCGAGCTCTTGTTTAAATTTAGGTTACCTTAGAAACAGATCAGCTATAGTAAAATAACAAGGCCATAAGGTAAAATAGTAAAAAATACCTTTGTTGAGACCCTTGGGTGAGTGATCGGTTTTATCGCCTTTTTGTTCAGGGTGAGCTATTAGTACAGGTGGATGTTCCGGCGTCCGTTTCCATCGTCCTTTGCTTCAAGATGCCTTACTAAAACGTCTCCTCCTCTGAAACGACTTATCATAAACAACCAAACTTTGTCAGTAGCATCCAGACATGGGCATCAAGTGTTTTTAAATGGTTAACATTGGCTCCTTTTAGGGGCTAAAAGCAGAAAAAGAAACTTAAAAGAACTTCTCATAAACTGCTTGAAACGTGGTATGTAGCATCATCATCTTCCAATTTTGTTCAAAGGGGGACACTTGAACCTAATAAGGGCTGCTAAAGTTAAAAGTTGAAATACCTTCAAATGACTGCTACTCATGAACTGTAAGATGGATTTACGTCAGACGTGGTCTAATGCATTGTTTTAAGGTCTTCTCCTGAGTTTGTTCAAATGAGGATGCTTGGCATTTTAGTGGCCCAAGAATATGAAATAGAAAAACCTATAGCACACGTCTTCTTATTAACCGCATCATTATAATAAGTTTGATTTGAAGCATCATTATAAGGTCATTCACCAACTTTGTTCAGTTTGGGGCACGTTGCCCCTTTTAGGAGCTGCTAGAGTAAAAAAGGAAACACATTCAAACAACTTCTTCTCAGGGATCGCTTGAAGATCTTCATCAAACCTAGTCTTACAACAAACAGTATTAACTTTGATTTTCAGTTGATACCAATATAAGAAAAGATTGCTGTGATGAAAGTGTGTATGCATTTGACAGCGAAGAATGCTGTGAGAAAACAAGTGACTGTCCGTTGCCTGAATGGGGAGAGTGTAAGTTATCCCTTTATTTCATTGTCGGTTTGAATTAAAGTAGTTATGCACTTTTGTTACAAAATTGTTTGCACGCAAAATGATTCCAAATCACATGAGAAGCTAAATTAAAATCTCAATTATAGCACTTATTCGACACTCGGTTTCTATCAAAGTGTGAATATCTAACAGAATCCTATTCTTAAAAGGAAGTAGACCGTATTGTAAGTGAATAATGTTTAGAATTAAAATAGTTTAATAATCTCCAGTGTGTTTCGTTGTGTTGCCTCGTCTTTCTCTGGTTTATTAACTCCCGCCGAAGGCAAAGGGACATTGTTTTGGCGTTACCCATCCATCCGCCTTTCCGTCCATCTGGTTACTTCAGGGTTATTGCCCTTTAATTATTTAAAAATGCACATATTTATACATTTCAAACTAACCATTTGGTAGAATTTCGTTAAACGTCTTTCCTTTTTTTCTATGAACATTTAGAATCAACCTGTGAAGTTGTGTTTCAGCACTCGGTCACCCCTCCGCCGTGGTCACACACCCTTAATCCTTCGATAATCAACATGCAAATTTGTACCCTTCTTCCACCTCCAGACAGTCACCCTGACCTCCCC